>NC_060183.1:19598415-19653415 GCF_021184085.1 Oncorhynchus gorbuscha
TTGCTTTGGCAGATGCCTGGTATCATCTGCCAACACTCCTTTTTTTGGTCTACTTTCTCTTGTTCTCCTTTTTGTCTGCCCATCCTTCCTTTTTTCCCAGCCCTCTTATATCTCTCCATCCCTCCTTCCTTCCGTTCCCTCTCTCTTTCTCTCCTTCTCTCCCTCCGAGCAGCGGGTGCCTTTAAAGTACGAAATAGATTATTCATTACCCCCTTTCTGTTCTTTGTGACTGATTTGGTTTTCGACGAGCATCTTGCCACGGAGAGAAGGATGAAAACTTGTCAAAAATAGGTTCTATCTTATTCCAAGGGGCAACAATAGCAGCAGGTACAGACACCTTTTAATATTTAATTAAGCCCAGTGTTAACCCACCTCAAGTGACTAGAGGTGTGTGAGCTCCATACAGACAGGAAGAGAGAGGGGAGGGATTTTGGGGGGGGGGTGATTAGTAATTGGATGTCTAAAGCCATTTAAATGTGTTTGCTTCTCTCCGATCGCTAGACAGGCTCGTGTTTTATGTCCCTGTCCATTGTCATATGATCATTATCTGAGGGGCTGGTGAGTTCGTCATGTCCAAGGCTGAATATGCTTTTTAAGGATTTGGAGATGTGTCTACCATTTAGGTTCCAGTCATCTCTTCTTCCTTATGCAAGAGCCATTTATGCCACATTTGAAAAAATCGGGCAATCTAGCACCCTTCAACCACAGCGCGGGTTAAGCGTACGTCGCCTGGTGTTTAATACACAAACCAGGGGTCCTCTCGAAAACCGGTAAAAGGGGATAATTGTTCCCAGGACGAGTAAACTTTTCGGCAGCGGCCCCTTCCGGTACAAAATCCTGCCGTTTGTCAGCCGTTTAGGCGGACAGGAATAGTGACAGGGAGCGTTTGAGCCGTTGTCCCTCTGAAAGACGCACCTTAAACGGGATAGGTAAACAACTCCGACAGTGGGATTGTGATGGGAGGGCAGACGTTTTATCTCCCAGAGAGTCTCCGCTGTGAGGGACGCCCACCCGCAGACCAGCGAGCCGAAGTCCACAATGACGCCGTTTGACGATAGGGATGAGTCTGCCTCTGTATCGACTGTCCACACAAACGCAGACAAAAATACATTACACACGCATCCCTCTCTACTGTCACATGTGCTGGAGCAACCCTCTAAACCCCCTTTCATTCTATGATAGTAGAGAGAGGGGTACAGTATGTTCCCCCTTTCATTCTATGATAGTAGAGAGAGGGCTACAGTATGTTCCCCCTTTCATTCTATGATAGTAGAGAGAGGGCTACAGTATGTTCCCCCTTTCATTCTATGATAGTAGAGAGAGAGGGCTACAGTATGTTCCCCCTTTCATTCTATGATAGTAGAGAGAGAGGGCTACAGTATGTTCCCCCTTTCATTCTATGATAGTAGAGAGAGGGCTACAGTATGTTCCCCCTTTCATTCTATGATTGTAGAGAGAGAGGGCTACAGTATGTTCCCCCTTTCATTCTATGATAGTAGAGAGAGAGGGCTACAGTATGTTCCTCCTTTCATTCTATGATAGTAGAGAGAGGGCTACAGTATGTTCCCCCTTTCATTCTATGATAGTAGAGAGAGGGCTACAGTATGTTCCCCCTTTCATTCTATGATAGTAGAGAGAGGGCTACAGTATGTTCCCCCTTTCATTCTATGATAGTAGAGAGAGGGGCTACAGTATGTTCCCCTTTCATTCTATGATAGTAGAGAGAGAGGGCTACAGTATGTTCCCCTTTCATTCTATGATAGTAGAGAGAGGGCTACAGTATGTTCCCCCTTTCATTCTATGATAGTAGAGAGAGGGCTACAGTATGTTCCCCCTTTCATTCTATGATAGTAGAGAGAGGGCTACAGTATGTTCCCCCTTTCATTCTATGATAGTAGAGAGAGAGGGCTACAGTATGTTCCCCCTTTCATTCTATGATAGTAGAGAGAGGGCTACAGTATGTTCCCCTTTCATTCTATGATAGTAGAGAGAGGGCTACAGTATGTTCCCCCTTTCATTCTATGATAGTAGAGAGAGGGCTACAGTATGTTCCCCCTTTCATTCTATGATAGTAGAGAGAGAGGGCTACAGTATGTTCCCCCTTTCATTCTATGATAGTAGAGAGAGGGCTACAGTATGTTCCCCCTTTCATTCTATGATAGTAGAGAGAGAGGGCTACAGTATGTTCCCCCTTTCATTCTATGATAGTAGAGAGAGGGCTACAGTATGTTCCCCCTTTCATTCTATGATAGTAGAGAGGGGGCTACAGTATGTTCCCCCTTTCATTCTATGATAGTAGAGAGAGAGGGCTACAGTATGTTCCCCCATTA
The DNA here is from genome assembly GCF_021184085.1 of Oncorhynchus gorbuscha. NCBI lineage: Eukaryota > Metazoa > Chordata > Actinopteri > Salmoniformes > Salmonidae > Oncorhynchus > Oncorhynchus gorbuscha. The sequence goes on from NC_060183.1 coordinate 19,600,746, forward strand.
ATTCTATGATAGTATGTTCCCCCTTTCAGAGAGAGGGCTACAGTATGTTCCCCTTTCATTCTATGATAGTAGAGAGAGGGCTACAGTATGTTCCCCTTTAATTCTATGATAGTAGAGAGAGAGGGCTACAGTATGTTCCCCCTTTAATTCTATGATAGTAGAGAGAGAGGGCTACAGTATGTTCCCCCTTTAATTCTATGATAGTAGAGAGAGAGGGCTACAGTATGTTCCCCCTTTCATTCTATGATAGTAGAGAGAGGGCTACAGTATGTTCCCCCTTTCATTCTATGATAGTAGAGAGAGAGGGCTACAGTATGTTCCCCCTTTCATTCTATGATAGTAGAGAGAGAGGGCTACAGTATGTTCCCCCTTTCATTCTATGATAGTAGAGAGATGGCTACAGTATGTTCCCCCTTTCATTCTATGATAGTAGAGAGAGAGGGCTACAGTATGTTTCCCCTTTCATTCTATGATAGTAGAGAGAGGGCTACAATATGTTCCCCCTGTTTGTACCAGTCCAAGTAGAATGGCTTTCTTATTTTTTCCCTCCCTGCTCTTCTCTTTTAAATCATCCAACGCTGTTGTTTATTTTAATGGTGTTTACACACACAAAGACCTGACAATGGCCCTATTCTCTGCGGTAGGTCACAGAGCTACAGCCGTTTCTAGAGCGCCTACCCTTGTGCTTGTGGGCGAAAAGATGGAGCCGGAATAGTGCAATGGCGAGTGCAGTCGGTTTACGTGTCGTGTGTGCATGTTTCGGTCGGTGTTCAAAATGTCCATCAATAGTGTAAGTCTAGTATCTTGATGATCAAGTCCGAGCAGCTGAACTCAACATTGTGTTGCTTTTCATACTTTTTTGGGGGGTGTTTAGTCCCCCCCCCCCCCCCGAGACATTTTTTGTGCTTTCTGTAGATGTGAAGAACATTTGTGTTGTCATTAAAGCAGTATTGCATTTCAACAACAAAGATGCCCTGTCGTACTTTCCTGTCGTCTTCCCTCCTCCGCCCCTCTCGTTCTGTCGTTCATTCGGCACCGAAAAACAACCTGACACTTCAGGAAGAAGGTAAGGCGGAGCCGGCAACTTTCCATTTTACCCACGGCTGAACCGCAGTCAGATCCAATGTCTGCACCTTCTATTACGTGCACCTCAACTTGCAGAGTGAAGCACCGACACAGGTTACCTACTCATACAATATGAACACTGAACACAAAGACCAGGTCAGACACGGACTGAAGCAGACTAAACGAATCTCCCCCTCTTTCTTTCTCCCTCATCTCTCTCATCTCTCTCCCTGTAGAGTACTGACATATCCTTTGAGCTAAAAATTAACTCTTTACCACTACAAAGGAATACAGTTGTAACCGGCGCTGCCATTTGCATGATAATGGAGACTTCATATAATTGACCCAGTAGACCGTATTCGGCTTCTTAAATGTTTGCATACTTTTTAACCTCTCGTTTCGTTATGCAATGCTTATCATTTCATTTTGCAACATTTAAATGCACTAATTTATGGTACATGGATTTGAATGTATGTCTACAAATTGAAATCAGAGGTCAGTAGGGACATTTTTTTAATGTCTGTTCTCTTTTCAGAGACAAAAAGCGTTCTTCTGGTCAACCCTCAGACAGTGTAATGTAGAGCTGGATTGACAGGGACCGACAGAGGTAAAGAGAGAAGGAGATCTGGAAGGATGTATGGATCAGACAAGGCTGCAAGAAGCCTGGAAGGCAGGCCCTGACTGTTGTGCTAGTTCCAAGCTGCACAGTCATTTACTTTGCATGTGGTGTCTTACCAGACAATATTCTACATTTCCAACTGGGAGGCATCAGTGTAGAAATCACAGTCTTCAAAAGACGGCCTGCCATTCATGTTCCCCGTAGCCGGAGATCTGAGCAAACGGTGATAACCCACGACATCTTTCTGGAAAACGGGGAGTCGATCAGCTTTGATGGAGCACATCCTCGATGACAGGCAACTGAAGAGCTCTCTAATGAACTGGGGAGGGGCAGGGGGGGGAGCATCGCTTAGCATGGCAGCATGGAGGGGGTGGGGGATTAGGGATGGGGAAGGGGAAGGGGGGTACAATTGTATCAGTGAGGAATTTCATATGCATAATCATCTAAACATAAACATAAGCTCATAGATATACTATAATGGATGGAGGTGAGGAAGATGGATGGAAGATGGCAGAAAGATTTTGGAGATGAGGATGGGGAAAGGTATTGGAGATGAGGAAGATGGGATAGAAGGATGACAATGGTATTGGAGATGAGGAAGATGGGATAGAAGGATGACAGAATGGTATTGGAGATGAGGAAGATGGGATGGAAGGATGACAGAAAGGTATTGGAGATGAGGAAGATGGGATGGAAGGATGGCAGAAAGATTTTGGAAGATGAGGATGGAGATGGGAAGATGGGCTGGAAGGATGACAGAAAGGTATTGGAGATGAGGAAGATGGGATGGGAGGATGACAGAAAGGTATTGGAGATGAGGAAGATGGGATGGGAGGATGACAGAAAGGTATTGGAGATGAGGAAGATGGGATGGAAGATGGGATGGAAGAAGATGACAGAAAGGTATTGGAGATGAGGAAGATGGGATGGAAGGATGATGGGCTGGAAGGATGAAGGTATTGAGGAAATGATGGAAGATGGGATGGGATGGGAGGATGACAGAAAGGTATTGGAAATGAGGAAGATGGGATGGAAGGATGACAGAACGGTACTGGAGATGAGGAAGATTGGATGGAAGGATGACAGAAAGGTATTGGAGATGGAGAAGATGGGATGGAAGGATGACAGAAAGGTATTGGAGATGAGGAAGATTGGAAGATGGGAAGATGAGGGATGGGCTGGAAGGATGACAGAAAGGTATTGGAGATGAGGAAGATGGGCTGGAAGGATGACAGAAAGGTATTGGAGATGAGGAAGATGGGATGGAAGGATGACAGAAAGGTATTGGAGATGAGGAAGATGGGATGGAAGGATGACAGAAAGGTATTGGAGATGAGGAAGATGGGATGGAAGGATGACAGAAAGGTATTGGAGATGAGGAAGATGGGATGGAAAGATGACAGAAGGTCTCCATGATACCTCTGCCTTAGATGGGGGGGTAGTGATTAAACATTCATGAAGGTGTGTCCAATCACAGTGCTCGTCTGACTGTCTTCCTACACAGTGCAGGAAGTGAAATTGGATTGTAGTGATGGGAACCCCTGCAGGTTGGCATGAGGGGTCAATTGAATGGGGAGTTCAAAGGTTGCAGAATTTATATGATATCCTCTTATATCCCCAACCACCTTTTCCTCACTCGTACTGTAGGATACATCTAACACAGTAAGGAATGCCAGCCTGCTTGCTTTTATGTGGTTATAATGCTTGTATATCAGTGCTGTAATATGCAGGAAGAATATATTTGCTTTCAAAATGTGGGCATTGGTCAGTTTTTAAACTCACACAGACATGATTCAAAACACTTTCACTGACATGGACCCATACATTGTCAGTCTCTCTCTCTCACACACACACACACACACGCTATTATAAAACACACAGACACCTTTATTGAGTTGTATAGTGGCGGCAACAAAATGCACAACTTTTGTTCATCTCAAGGATTCTTCTGACTGCCCAGATGAACAGAGAGCCAATATTGATTTTTCTCCTTATCATGCAGTGACTGGGATTACCTATTTGCTCATTCATTTTTAAAGACAACTAGTGAGATTCTTCCCCCTTTTTCCTGTGTTCTTGTCTCTATCATTCATTTTTTCTAAAGAGTGATTGTACCCTCCCCTTCTGTGGCAGAATCCCTCCTTGACCCTGAGACTTGTAATTCTGCCATAGATCACAGCTTTGGAATATTAGGCCTTACAGCGGTTAAATAAAATATGTTCAAATCGTCCAATCCCAGAGGCCACGGCAGAAATTCTAATCAGCGAAAAAAGAAAGGGAAAGGATTACGGGTAAAGGGAAGCATCAGAATCCTACTGGCCATGTCTGAGGAACAGGAAGAGAAAGATAGAGAGGACCCAACCTTAATCATCATAATCACACTCATCAACAACACTCTGTGAAAGGTTCTGCATGACAGCAGGAAGAGGTGGGTTAAAGATTTGTTTTAAATAATTTAAGAGGGAATTTCCACGGATATTGAGAGTAGTTTGCCAAAGAGGACAACCCTTCTGGGCCCTGGACGCCTTCACTTGACCGTTGGAGTCAGAACTTACTACCCCCCCATAAAAAAAAGAAGAAACAAATAAAGTTTGTCACAACAAAATTTGCTTTGGTATTTAAGATTATTGCACTGGTGCAAAGGCTGAGGCCATACAACCAACATGTAGCACTGTGGTTGAAGCTGGACTGTATGGACTGTCCATAGAGGGTGATTGATCGGAACTCAATCCCTCAGTGTGTTCAGAAGACCACGAGACGCTCAATTACACTCTGAGATTCAAATGCTGAATTCACAGACTGAGACCCTCTGAGAAATACCAGTGACCTTCAGCCAACCGCCAAACTCCAAACAACAACGTCAACTAGAGGTTTGACATCAATGGACAAACACTTCACGAAGTCGAATGCAGGTTCTCGTTACCAAAAGGACACAAGATATAGAATTTTTCCAAATGACCAAATAATGTAAATATTTAGTTGTTTTTTTGTGTTGTTTGTTAGGAGATTCATCTATCCATGCCATATGTGTATTAGATGAGCCATTACTGCGCATTAGAATAGGAATAATTGTGTACATAGCAGCTTATGAATCATTAATCCCCGTGGTTTCCATCTGGGGGTTTCTGTCGGAGGGGCAGGGGAGGGGAGTCAGAGGGGGAAGGGGGCTTGGGCCCCCACGGACAAGCCAGTGCGATGAAAGAGGAAGAGAAATATGGATAGAGAGAGAAAGAAACATGGATACAGGCTATAGTGATGTGTTTACATTGTGGAATGGGCAACTTATCCCCAATAGCACTCACATCTGAATATAATGTGCAGTATAAAGGGAAACGTTACACATTTCTTTTGTAAATTGAATATATTTTTCATGAATGTGTATGGACTGTTTTCTTTTACACTTGGAATGGAGAACCATTAGCCCTGTTTATACCTGGTTCTCAGATGCGTTCTTTGTCCTGATCTTATCCACATTCTGATTGTGTCCACATTTTAAGACAGGACTGGTGTAGACTATTAAAATATGTATTGTGATCAGATCTTCCTGCCCATCTCCAGAGGTAGTCAGGCATGCATTATGCAAGTGTAGACGGATGCATGTTAGTTCCAGGTGTAAATGAGGCCATTGAACTCTCAACATGTGCTGAGGTACTTGTGGTTGAAGGCCAAGCTGGAAAATGATCTTACGGCTCTTTGCAACTAGGATAACGGCAGTGAGTATGACACCGGAGCAAAATGTTATCACTCACTGCCATTATACTAGTTGCAAAGAGCCGTAAGATCATTTTCTCCTTGGGGTTGGGCAGTATGCAACAATAGGTGCTGAGGGAAAGAAAAAGCATGTGGTTATACAAACTAGTAATGTTACAATTGTACCCTGACCATGAATGCAACATGTTAATTCTAAATGAATTCCCTCTTGAACAAAAACGATGTCAATTGAAATGCTCGGGGATGCTTAGAGCCTTCAGTGTTTGTGATTCAGCAAACGTGCTCTAGCCTTGAATCCTCATTCATTGTATGTTGGTTATTCTGAGTAAATAGCCTCGTTGGTCTGAGTGTCCATCAGCTCTCATTGTTTAGACTGATGGATGACTAGTATTTCACTATCTATCTCTATTTTCTAGACACCTTTTACACTCGCTGAACAAATGGTGGCATACAAAAGGGGCATTTAAATCAAAACCACAGTTGAGGAATACATAAATAAGACACTAGCTAATATGTCAATAAAAATAAAGCACAGACGAGGTGAAGGAGAAAACTAGGCACTTTTCTTTTTAACTTTTCTTTTTTGAAATCTTTACATGTGCTGAGGTACTTCTTATGGTTGAAGGCCAAGCGAGAAAATGATGCTATAGCTCTATGCAACTACTATAATGGCTGTGGTACAATGTTGCTCCGGTGAGAAGAATTCAGAAGGTTCACTAACAGCGAGAAATAACTCTTCTTGGGCAGTATGCAACAATAGGTCATGCTCGTCTCGGCGAGTTAGCCAACCTGGCTAGCATGCTATGCAGCGCTAGGTTAGCTAGCCCGGTCGCGAAAATCCACGTAAGAACGGATCAGGTCATCAACAAGTCTGGGAAGAGGCAAGCGGTGCTTGACCGAGGCCACCCCCTCCCTTCGTGTAGTCACCAGCGACACGGTTTGCCGGCCATCTACTTTGTCTTCGGCCTAACAACACCCGTGCCAATATATCCTCTAAACACCGGCTTCTCGGGCATTATCACTTAAATAGGTTATGAAGGAAAGAAAATGAATTTGGTTTAACAAACTAATACTGTTACTGATGTACTCTCACTATCAGTACAATTGTTTCCTTCTAAATGAATTCCCTCTTAAACAGGGCTAACAAAAACGATGTGAATGCAAATCCCCGGGGATGCTGAAAGTCGACAGTGTTTATGGTTCAACGATCCTGCTCCAGCCTTGAGCCCTCATTCACTTTTTGTATCATGTCTTCCCCTCCCCAGCCAGACCACTCTCAGACAGTCCTAGCAAAGTTCTTGCTTGAGAAATTAGTCTATGCTAAGAAGCTATTTTAGTTCATCGCAGTAAAGTACTTAAGTGTCACCCAGAAATGATTTGATATTGAGATAAAAATGGCTGCATTGGACCTTTAAACAATGTTACATTTTTTTAAATCCTGGAAGGTATAAAGGTATCACTAACATGTAATAACATGTATAAAGAAATTAGTGAAGTTGTTCAACTGAAACATATTTTCAATTGTTTTATTTTGTTGTTGTTTTTTTTACAATTGAAACTTGTTCCTACTATGAATCATTGCTGCAATAGTCACATCAACAGCATGACGTCACATGACCTCCACACAGTAGGAGTCCTCAGTTACCAAGGTTATCTTTACCAAGAGATGGAAAGATAATATCTGAATAATATGTTCATATTTAGAAATGAATTGGGTTACAGTATGAATATATACGGACACTGACACACATTGATACTCAGACAGATGAGGAAGCGTGTCTCCTTTTTAAAAAGACCCTGCTTTACCTGTACTGTGGCAGAAGCAGAGAATGCTGGGAAGGCGAGGTCAGCGGTTCATCCGTCAAAGAGGCTCCTCGTTGATGGATGGCACTTCGAGCACCGCCGTACCCACCACCGTAGCCCTAACCGCCGAAAAGGCCTTTTGTAATAAATAAATAAACAGGGCACATCAAAGGGATTTTCAAAAAGAAAAACAAAGCCAGCACACACACACGTTTGTTCGCAAACACACACACTCACACACACACATGCGAAGAGAGGAAGAGAGGGGGAAAAACTCAAAGGGCTGAAAATGTACACATAGTTTACTCTCCGATGACACTCAGCTTGAAGAAAATACCAGACCAAACAAAACAGTGTGGCGAGAATCGTGTTTGATTCCATATTCGGTTTGAGAGGCGGCTCAAAACAAGAAATTGGGCCGAAACAGTTGGTTGCTATGTTCTCTTTTTCATGAAACTTAAAGGTACGTCCAATCATCTTCATCCCCAATAATCACGGCTCATATTGATGAGGTCAGCAGAGGACGGGAAGGAGCTACAAGTCACTATGTATCCCAGTGGATAGAAACTATCACAGCACAGTAGGCTACTGTAATAGCTCCAGGTTGGTTTACTAAATCAAAACCGTATTCTCAAACACGAATAAACACAATAGCAAAACAGGAAATGTGTGAACTGGGGTGGGCTAGCGGTCTAAGCTGCTAGCTGCCTCGGGAGCACATGTATAATGTACCGCTGCCAGGTTGGGTTCGATTCCGGCCTGCTGCTCTTTCAGCGCTCTCTCTCCCACCTTTCACCTCTTATCTCTCTCTATCCAATAAAAACACAACGCAGGGTTTTATTGTTATTATTATTCATGTGGGCCGTTTCCCTCTTTTTCCCTCCCTCTTTTTTCTGAATAAAGATGTGTTTTCAGCGTTAGTGGTGTTGAGGAAATGGTGTGTACATTTGATGTGAGGTCACTTTTTTATCGTTACGTACGACGGCCGTGGTTTACAATTATACAAGCTTAAGTAAATATATTGCATTTGGGGTTTTGGATGAAAAGGCAGTCTGTCAAATTGTAGGTGAATGTGTTGTTTTCATAGTTGGCTTGGGGGTACCATGGAACCTGTGTGCCAGGTTGGTGCTCTTGGTATTGTGAGCTTTGAGAAGCTCAGTTAGGGCATGCTGTATGAAATATTGAGAAAGCTGTGTGTGTGTGAGCCCATACATATATGTGTGTGTCAGCGTGAGGCCCCCAGCACGCTCCTAAGAGTGGTAGATTGGAAGGTCATACCTTCCATCACTGTAAGCCTATTGGTATGGATCAACATACTCTCTACAGACTTACTCTGTCTCTTCCTCTCTCTTCTCCCTTCTCTCTCTTCCCACTTTTCTCTCTCTCACTTTACCCCCTTCTCTCACCCCGCCCCCTCTCTCATACACGTACATATTGTCACTGTCTGATGAAAACCAGTTAACTCCATTTTAGCCTTTATTTTTTATTTTTTTATTTTTTTTATTGAACAAAGTGATTCCCTCAATGCACTATGTAGATTTAATCCCTCTAGGACCAATAACATGTATTCAAAATAGCTTCTGAAGTTTCACAATTGTATGTTCGTTAACAGGAAAAATAGGGTCTTTTTTTCCTTTTCATGAAAGAGTTTCTGTGTTGGAGATAAGAGATTTCCATCAGACAGACGATATTTTGCTCCCATAGATGAAAATCTTGCTCTGTTCATTCCCACCCCCTTAATCTATACATTTCTTTACACTTTTACTCTTGTCTCTCCATCTCTCACATCATATGTATATCCCTCCCTTTATCTCGTCTCTCTGTCTTTCCCTTTGTCTCTCTCTTTCTTAATCAGCTGACAGTGGCCTACCTGTAGTCAGTGAGCCTGGCTCAGTTTAGTACAGTTGAAAGAACACATCAGATTTCTCCTGCTTTCTCTGAGGCCTGATAGTAAAGGTTCTCTTACCTGTTTGGAGCTAGTGAGGCGTCCCTCCTCCCTTTAAATGAATCTTCAGAGGAGGGAGATTGACAGAAACACAGAGAGAGCCGGCCCGTTTGACTGGCGGCCCTGTCAAAGTGCACCCAGAGGCGCTCCCCTACAACCTTTTCCACTATACAAGCATTTCGCTACACCCGCAATAACATCTGCTAAACATGTGTATGTGACCAATAACATTTGATTTGATTTGACTCCTTTCCACTCGCCGCCTCTCTGAGTTGACTCTCTGAGTTAATGACCGAAGCGCGCACACACACACACACACACACACACACACACACACACACACACACACACACACACACACACACACACACACACACACACACACACACACACACACACACACACACACACACACACACACACACACACACACACACACACACAGTCTTACCTATGTATAGAGACCTCAAGGTTTTTTTAACAATCTGTCTTAAGTTGTTATTCATCTCTGTAAGTGTGTGAGATACAAGAGGGTGATAATAAAAATACTGAGAATGTATGGCCCAGGTTCCTGAATGATGCAGCATAGTGGTGATAATGACTGGGAAGTGTCTCTCACTGAAGGCCCTAATATGATGAATGAGGACATTTTATCCCATGTTTGTGCATACAATGACTAAACTAGAGAGAGCGACCTTGGGAGCTCACCAGCTGACATCTTAAGTCACTCTGGAGTTCTAATGTCTTCCTACAAAAGACGTGCGTCTATATTCCATTTAATTAATATGCTTATAAGTAGTATGTATTATTCAAACATGCAAATGAGGCACCGTTAGAAAACATACTTTTTGACACAGCTTTCTTGGATGGAAAAAGTGAGGCGTGGGAGCAACAGCCCCTCTGAAACTTTTATTCTCTGCAAACAACGAAGACAAAAAAAAATGTGTTTCTCCTTCTTTGTCCTTCTCTTACTTTACTTAGGGAGTGTTTGAAATGCAAGAGAGTTGAGAGAATTGAAATAAGGCACTTCTAACAATCAAAGGTGATTTACAGTTCAATGACACACACCTGAGGACTTATAATTATGTGCAACACTGAAATATGTTCCCCTAAGACACGACTATGAATATATTTAAACCAACTTAGTTAGATAGATTCTTCTTGGGAGGTTTTACTGGTTTGGTCTGAGGTGTTTGGAGTAGGCAGCCATCTTTAGACCAGTCGACCATAGGAGCTTTCTATGGATGCGGCCGTCTCTAACAAGGGTGAAAGAAAGAACCTCTTATGTTCACTTTTGGGTTGAGTTACTTTTGAGAGGCTGGTGGTCGCTGAACTGAGGCTTCACTGAGCCGGTAACCACTACACGAGCCCTCACTCCTCTCATGGGCTTTTTGGGAGCAACTATGGCCCTGTTCAGACCTACAGATGGAGGATCTTAATTTGAGCCAGTTTGCTTATGCAGGAAAATAATCTTGCAGCAACAGGAAATGTAATTATAATAATGGACGTTAATAATGGACATTAATAATAATAATGATTAATAATAATAATAATGGACATTAATAATAATAATGATTAATAATAATACTAATGGACATTAATAATAATGAATAATAATAATGGACATTAATAATAATGAATAATAATAATGGACATTAATAATAATGAATAATAATAATGGACATTCATGGGCTTTTTTGTAGGAATTGATCAATTCTTCATAAGGGAAATCAAGTCTGGAATTTCAAAGTGGAAATTACAAACTTCAGAAGCCTTTTCAAACCTCAAATGTACTACAAGTTTTACATTTCCTGCATTGCAGGGTAGTTCTTCTGCAACAGGCTGATCAAAGTAAGATCCTACATCTGTCTCTGAGTTGATAAAAAAAGAACACTGCTATCCTGGGTTGGTTAGGAAAACAGAGCCAAACTGAATGAGTTATTTTAAAGACAATTATTTCACTTAAAAATACAAGTTACACAATGAACAGTAAAAACACACTATGATAGTACATAGTCAAATAATTGTTACATTTCATGGCTTTGTCAGACTGTCTTCACACGGTGTGGATCCAGTAACACGATTTAGTAATGTATCTGTTATTGTTGTGATGCTGTACTGTTTGTGTGTATAGTTATATACATCAACTCTATTAGATTGAGGCCATTATTTTAGGTCTGAGAAATACACCAGGAATCCGCCTGGTACCTGAATATCATGACTGTACCTCCTCTGTTTAAACAGCACGATACTGAGCTTCATGTTTCCCCTTATCGATACCATTTTTAAAAAGAGATTTGCTCACTTAAAAATACTGATGATCTAGGTAGTGCTGTTTTTTTGTAACCTTTATTTAACTAGGCAAATCAGATAAGAACAAATTCTTATTTACAATGGCGACCTAACCTGGACAAACCCGGACGGACCTGTCTGCATTCTGTTTATCAATCTTGCCTACAGGGTTCAGTGATTCAATTTCACACCTGTTCACTGTGCACACGCATGTTAATGTTCTGTGTTATGTTCTAATATAGACATAAATAATCAACTTCATTTGGGCCTCACATTGCGAGTGCACTACAAAGTTGTGTAAAACAATTGCGGCGGATCTTTTTCCTATAGATCTGGATGCATAAACATGATTTACATCATTTTCTCCTTTTCCACTGTTTAGTGGAACTTCACAACACCCGCGGTAAAAAGTATATCACAACAAATGCAGAAACAAATCCACCCAGCAAACCCCTCTGCATTCTATGGTATCCCAACGCTACGGTATTTGGGCTTGTTGCAGATATCGAACAGCATTGGCAAGTCTTTTCTTTTGCTCCTTAAAGGATGTGAACAGTTGTAAATGAATGCTCCAAAGTGTCGAGCGGTATCAGGTCTCCTCCTGTCCGTAGGGGTTTATCGAGTGTGTCTATGGTTGATCTGCTCTCTAAATCCTCCCATGACCTCTCCCTGCCTGGAGCCAGCCCCTAGCCTTTCTTGGCTCCCTGCTGCGCACTCTCCCTCCATCCTCCTACCACTCCTTCCTTTCCTTCCACCTCTCCCTCCTTCCACCTCTCCCTCCCGCTTTCCGCCTCACCATCTCGCCATCTTTACCAATACCAATACATTTTCGTCTCTCCTCCCATTCACTTTCTTGTCCTCTTTCTATTGAACCTTATCGTTCTCGCTCCATCTACCTATCTCTCCATCTGTCTTGCCACCTGTCCATCTCTTCTTTTGACTTTCCCTGCGCCTCAGTCCATCATGCTGACCTATTTTTATCATGTAATATTTATGCACCTATTGTTTGTTTCCTCCAGTCTCTCTAAGCCTCCCCGTGTGTCTCTGTCTATTGTCTGTTGTCTGTCCAGCGGCGAACTGCTGACAGGACAAATGGAAAGAACAGCTGCTATTTCCTCTACTCAGGGTTCTATCGTAGCGTTTTTTCCTTTATTTCTAAAATGTTCACTTGCCTTTCCCCATTTTTGAGAGGGGACTAAACGGCATGCTAATGAGTCATTGAAGACACCCTAGCCTCGCCCACTCTCTAATAAAGATGGTGGAGTTTAAAAGCTGCTCCGGTGTTCCAGAAGTGTTCAAATATACATGGCGTGTGCCATCCTTGTTTGCTTACAATGTCCTTGTTTTTAATCTGCAAGTCAAATCCACCTGATGATGTGCAGGCTGGCTTTGTGAATCTTTGTTTTTAGTGAATCTTCTAAGTGAATGTCATCTCCAAATACATGGCAGAGCAATGGGCATAGACTGAATGTAAACTCCAAAAACCTGGCACTAGATAGGGCATTGGTGGTGAATGTGGTTTGTATTCCTCTCATAGTTACCAGAAAGCTTCACTTTATGGGTTGAGTGACACAGACAACATTGGTGCTATGGGCAAAGCGTGACAGCATTAACCGGGAGACTGGACAGACTTTGATGATATGGATGTTGTTTGGAATTAACAAAGTCATGTTTCACAGCAACACGGAATTCACAGAAGCATGGGGACAGTACTGTGAAATATCATTTACCCATAAACAAATAACCCAGAATATGAGAGCTCAGTCCAGAGTTGCCCTATTTTTTTTAAGCATCCAGATTGCCATTGAAAGGGTAGCTGAGTGTGTGTGCTTACATGTGTTTGTCAGAGGGCTCCGTGTCACATAAAGTCTCCATGGAAAGCAGATACATGCATTTGAAACGCAAACATGTGAAATACCACCGCCCTGTCGCTCCCTCTCACCATTGTGCTCTCTCTCACTTTCTTTCACCCCTTTCTCCCTCTGTCCATCACCCTCCATCTCCCTCTCCCTCTATTTCATCTTATTAAAGCGCGCGGATTGTCGCCGTTATTTACCAAATATAGTCTGACAAAAGAAGAAGTGGGAATTTTGACTGATTGAACATCAAAGAAGCAACGTCTCCGCCTTTTCTATTAGAACCCATTAAGAACAGAGGAAAACATCAATTTCTCACACATCAATGGCGGCTTCCTAATCAATTGAAAAAGACACTTGTATGGGGATGCAAATCGTATCTTTGTCTTATTAAAGCTTTTAGAAGATGCATGTCGGGATTTAATGTTATTAAATAAAAGAGGCCGTTTTTTAAAGTTTTTTTTTTAATCTAAAGATGCAGAGGCGTTGGTAATGGTCTGAATCAAAGCCAAGGGACTCTCTTAATTACAAGAGGAGTTAGCTTATCCTTATTAATATTGATCAAATATACTGGGATCTGATATCCAGGCTTATGATGCATTTGGGAGGTTGGTTAATGAACGGAAATAGAACATGTGACTCATTTCACTGAGTGAAGAAAAAGCACGGACCGTGATGGAACAAGGGTCTGCGTTTTCATTACAGTTATCGCTAACTATGCTGGTCAAAATATAAAGACAATGAAACCACCGCCTCTCTGTGCTGTGGTTTATGAGGACCGACCTGTGGCTTCCATGACATTGAAAGGCATGCTTGTGTGGGGTATATGTGTCTCTCTTTGCCCTTTGCCCTCTTCTTGTTCAGGTAATGAATTGCTAGATCCTAATTGCAATTTGTGGCTTTGGAGGAAGGCAATTGCGTCCAAAACCAATTCAAAGTTGCTGCTCAATGAAACCGTTTTGATGGAGTGCACAGCTTGAACCACCCAAATGGGCTTTTGTCCTCTATAGGCTTGAACGCACAAAACACACTGATTCATCAGCTGACAATACAGGCAGAACATCACAGATCACTGAATGCACATTCGAATTGTAAATCCGTAGGGACACTGTCAAACATGTTAGTAGACAGTAAGCACACCAGTTATCAAGCATACTGCGAAAACGCAGGAGGAATCTTCCCGGCATGTTGAATCGTAGTAAGCGATAATTAGACCGGTGGTGACCAAAAGAGACTTCGTGCCCTTGGATATATTCAATACACCTTTTACAGCACCACGAAGGTGTATAATTCATTAGGTGTTTATTTTGATTGAAATTCTTATCAAAATCCTCCAGCTATAACTTAAAGTAGGCCGTTTTATCCACCCATGTAAAAAGCATTGATTGGTGTGAGCTTGAAGCCATCATGAATACATTGCACACAAACTTGAGGCCAATTGATTTTCCTGCATTAATTTCTTAATTAGCGTCCTGGTATGGAAACCGTGAGGGGTACTGATAAAATCACTGGTGGAGTTTAGACCGATTGGAAAGAGGGCATTTGGAGGATACTGGGAGCAATTCAAAACAGTAACCAGGAGAGAATACACAGATGTGCTTAAAATGGATGCGATTTGGTTGATTTTCGTGTACTTTAAGGAAAATAACAGATTTGTATCAGTTTGACCGAGGGCAGAAGTAATCAATATGGCAAATCATTATGCCCTTAAACTAATGCCCATGATAATAACTCACATCACACCAGAACTCTGTAAACTCGCGGATTACGTCATATAATCCATCATTTTGAAGAGTTTTGTTCTTTTGTTTACCTGCATTTACTCTCCTTTATAGCTTGCTGTATGCTCTGTGTCACTCTGCATAGGAGAGTCTGTATACTGACTAAAGAGTACAAAGAGTAAAGAGTACAAATACAGTACATTTGGATATAAAAAATATATACATCACCTCGCCCATTGGAAGTGGTTCTAATGGTCAGGATCCAGTGGTCCCAGGGGGACCTCATTTTGCCTATCTGGTTTCACCAAAAACTAGTGTCTGCTGCATCCATCTTGGTTTTTTTGCCAGGCATCAACCATAACCCTGTGCCCTTTGACCTCGGAACCATTCTCTGCCTCCGTCAGTGTATAAGCTTTGATCTTGCATGCAGCTGTATCCCTTCACCCACCTGCTGTTTATGAAAACACAAACTGAACAAACACGAACCGGTGGAACGTACTGTAGTCACAAGTAATTGATGAGAAAACGATTTCATTTGCATTATGGAGCATCTCATTTGAGCTAAGGTCACTAAGCCATTGTGGCAATATTGAATACCTCGTGAATGTAGTCCTACAGCATAATGCACAATCGTGCCCCCTTCCAAAGCAATTACCGATATTAACCTTTTAATGCAGTGGGCTAAATCGGGGTCACACAGTGTTTCTGGGTAGTCTTAAACAAATCTACTTTGAAACCAAACTATACACCTCACACACATGGTTATGAGCTTCAAAAACAGAAGACACCTGTACCATGTCAGATATCGAGTTGATATGAAATACATTTTGACACTTTATTTTGACACTTTATATACATTACAGAAGGCTGTGTTTAAAAAAAAATTAAGTAATCTTTATTAATTAGGAAAAATATTAAGAACATTCCACTCATGAGACCAAAGAGGGCCCCTTAGTTCCAGTGAAGGGACATCTTAACGCTACAGCATACAATGACATTCTAAACGATTCTGTTCTTCAAACTTGGTTGCAACAGTTTGGGGACGGCCCTTTCCTGTTTCAGTATGACAATGCCTCTGTGCACTTAGCAAGGTCCATACAGAAATGGTTTGTCGAGATCGGTTTGAAAGAACTTGACTGGCCCGCACAGAGCCCTCACCTCAACTCCATAGAACGCCTTTGGGACGAATTGGAACACCGACTTCGAGCCAGGCCTAATCACCTAACATCAGCGCCCGACCTCACAAATGCTCTTGTGGCTGAATGGAATTAAGTCCCTGCAGCAATGTTCCAACATCTAGTGGAAAGCCTTCCACTAGAAGAATGGAGGCTGTTATAGCAGCAAAGCGGGGACCAACCCCATATTAATGCCTATGATTTTGGAATGAGATGCGCTCGACGAGCAGGTGTCCACATACATTTGGTCATGTCGTGTACAAACATTGAACTTGGATTTACGGCGATTAGCTCATAGAAAAACCTTGAAAAACACATGGCAAAACAGAACCAAAGGAGACGTACAGGAAAGCATCAGGAAAAAAACTAACAACAATCACAAAAAGGTTACATGTGTAACCCTGGTTTAAAAAAAACAGTTGTATAAATGTTTTACGGGCCTGTAGCAGGGTATCTTCAGACAAGTCTCGTGAAGCTTGCAAGCAAGTCTTGTGAGAGTCTCGGGCTTTTTGATAGTGGGCAGCTGAAACTGTTGGTGTTTGACGGGGGCTTTCATGAAACGCACCATTTCTGGGATGTCTCGTGTACTAACAAACACGGCTGTAGCTCGTGCTACCTTGCACTGCAGAGGCGGGAGGCCGACATCGGCGGATACGGTGGATTGAAACACAGCATTGGACTCTGCAGCTAGAGACTTCTGTTGAAGCAGAAGTCTCCCGGCTTAAACAGACAGATTGCGATGGTGATTTTTGTATTATGCTAATTACATGTCCACATGGGCGCGGACATCGAGGCGAGGGTTAACATTCTGGGGGACACAAAGTCTGAATCTATTCAGTATTTTTGTGTTAGAAAGGTTGTTGTTTTTTCTCGGGAACTTTCAATGTCCTATTCAAAGAGCACCTGCATACAATCAACTCTGGAGCTTTACAGCCACGACCCATGTGAACGCACCGCTTGGACATAATTTGTTTCTATATATAAATATGATTGGAAATAAATTCCATGAAGCGTGAGAAAAAGACAGAGAGAATGATAGAGCGAAAGGAGGGGACGCAAACTTGATGTGGACAATAAATATCCTAAATAAGCCCCTTCTGAATGGAAATCTAATTCTCAGGCTGCCCACCCACCACCACCCCTACCCCTCTCAACATACACACACTTAATTCAGCCACAAACAGGGCAAACGGCTTGCTCTCAGCCAGTACAGTTGTAATTATGGGCCATTCTTCTGAATGTCATTGAAACATTGTTCCTGGTCTTTCTCCTCCTAGCCCTAAGACCTGCTGTTGCACCCCCCCCCCCTCTCTCTACAAAAGTAGAGGTGGTGTGGTCCAAAACACAAGCCCATCGTTATGAGGCACTTCCTTTTAGTACGAAACAGGAAGAGGGGGGTCAGGATAAGTTATTTTCCACATGCCTCCCGTGCATCTCTTTTGATATGGTTGTTTCTGAGGTTTGTGAGAAGTGAGAAACCAAAAAGGGCAGTTCTCTGTCAGTTTTCTTTGTGGTAATGTTTAGTGCCACACCTGACCTGCAGTCAGTAGAAGCCAAATGGCACAAGCCTTGTCAGCATCATTATAAATACTGCACATATTTGTTTTCAAACCAGACAAAACCAACAAACTTAACAATGGCCACAAATCTGTCCTTTGTTCTGATGAGTCCAAATGTGAGATTTTTGGTTCCAAACGCCCTGTCTTTGTGAGACACAGAGTAGGTGAACGGATGATCGCTGCATGTGTGGTTCCCACCGTGAAGCACACTTAAGACACTTAACCAGTATGGCTACTACAGCATTCTGCAGCAATACGCCATCCAATCTTGTTTGTGCTTAGTGGGACTATCATTTGTTTCTTAACAGGACAATGACCCAACACACCTCCAGGGTGTGTAAGGGCTATTTGACCAAGAATGAGAGTGATGGAGTGCTGCATCAGATGACCTGGCCTCCACAATCACCCCACCTGAACCCAATTGAGATGGTTTGGGATGAGTTGGACTGCAGAGTGAAGAAAAAGCAGCCAACATGTGCTGACCAAATTTGGGAACACCTCCAAGACTGTTGGAAAAGCATTCCAGGTGAACCTGATTTGGAGAATGCCAAGAGTGTGCAAAGCTGTCATCAAGGCAAAGGGTGGCTAACAATTTTTTGGTTACTGTATGATTTCATATGAGATATATCATAGTTTTGATGTCTTCACTATTATTCTACAATGTAGAAAATAGTAAAAATAAAGAAAAACCCTTAAATGAGTAGGTGTGTCCAAACTGTTGACTGGTACTGTATATGGATCTATGATGTAGGCCTCCGTAGTTTTCACTTCTCATTAGGTGTCAAACACCAGGAAAACAATAATACCCAACACAAATCTGCTGTGTTGTTGGCCTACCATTGAACTTTACCTAACGTTTACAAGCCAGAGGTGGCTTCCCACTGGGCACTGATGTCAGTTCAATGTCTAGTTTTGAATGACATTAGTTGAGTTGTCAACTAATGTGAATTCAATGTGAAATAAACAAAACATATCGCCATGCCATTGGATTTAGGTTGCAAATCGGGTGAGAAAAAAAATACAAAAATGCATTACGTTGATGACTTTTTGCAAATCTAAACAGTTTTCCACGTTGATTCAACATCATTACATAGATTGTTTTTTAAATGACATTGAAACAACGTTCATTCAACCTGTTTCTGCTCAGTGTGTTGGTTCGCCATCCAGCGAGACAATTCTTCTGACAGACAGACTTACACTGCTGTGCCTTGGCTGACACATCGGAGGTGTCCACAAGGTTTGAGGACAGCGAACACAGACCCTGGTGTTCTGTAGCTCCAAGGTCCTGCAGACCTGTCTCAGGTGGGTTCCATGTTTAGAGAGCTCTAGGTCTGCCTCACCCTCTGATTAATGACTATCACATCCATTTCTGAAAAGCCTGCTGTTTGTTTTGGATGAAGGAGGCAATTCACTTAATTTCTCTAATATGGTTCTCACGATGTACTGTTTTGTAACGGTGGACTGGTTGGAGACAGTCCGGTGTTGCCAGCAGCCAATACCTACAGAGGTAGAAGTAATGCTACAAAACCACAATGTTACCATCAATCATGTTAGTCTGACCTGTTACTTGAACTCTCCTTCATATTGTGCTTCTCACTTCTAAACAATCTAATGCCTATAGTTTGTACAGTATCGAAAAAGTCTGAAAATGTGTTCACTCACGACTGTAAGTCGCTCTGGATAAGAGCTTCTGCTAAATGACTAAAATGTCAAATGGAAACATTTACAGAGTGAGTATATATGTTGGGGAATTAATGTATAGTTTTTAATAATCTAATCAAACTACAGTCACTTCGTTGAACAAATTGTTAAAGAAATTGTGGCATGGCAATAGTATTGATTGCACAGTATAAGACAAACCCATGCTTATTTTTGTGACTTACTCTCCAGCATTAATAGAGGGGGTGTGGTCTCTGTCCAATATACCATGGCTAAAGACTGTTCTTATGTGCGACGTAACGCGGAGTGCCAATCAGCATTCAGGGCTCGAACCACCTCATTTATAATCTCTTTTCTGTTCTACTCAGCTTTCTGAGTGGTATTGTATGTTTGTACTGTACACTGGCAGGAAACATTAATTAACCACCTCTGCAAACTCATTTTGGTAGTCCGATTAGCTTTTAAAATAATTATGAAAATACTGTACATCATAAAATAAAAGGTCCTTTGCATAATCAAATACATTTAAAAAATAAATTCCCCCATTATTGTATTTTACACAATGGGAGAACCATTAGAGACACATTATTGTGGTTAACCATGTCATTATTCATATGATATAATGAATCTGAACTGTACTAGAAAAAATGCTAAAATGGTTACCAGAGCCTTCACATACAATAGGGCTAATTTGTCATTGACTAAATGCAATAAAAGGTTAAATGCCAAGTTCCACTTGTTAAAGACAGAAAACATTATATTGTTTTATTAATCTTGCTCCGACTGGATCTGGCATGACTCAAACTGTAGTTAACCTTTAAACACGGCTTTAAAATGCACATATTGTTACCAATATGAAAACAAGTTGGTAGGCAGACGGTTAGTGCTATCCGGGATCTTTGGGACGTCCCTATCCTAAACGCTAACCGTAACCTTACCTGCCCCTAACACTTACCTTAACCATTTGAAACGTAAACTTCAATGGGGTAACGTCAGAGTTGGGACGTCTAAAAGATCCCAGATAGCAAGGACCATAGACAGACCCTATAATATACTAATTGTCCCCAGACCCATTTCAGCCTGCACGGTCGGGAATAAAGAGGCATTGTGGGTAATTAACTGTTGGCTCACATAGTTTAGTATGTGTGCAGGACTATCTTGCCTGAGGTTGGCTGTAAGGACACTAGGACTATAATAGCTCTTTCCACTGTAATATCTAGGAAGGAAGAGTGGTTGATCAAATACAGTGGTGTGTATTGATATAAAGGGGTGAGAAGGTGACAGAATTGATAGGTCCTTTTACAATTTAAAAAATTCCTCCATTGTGAAATTACTACAGTGGGGGGGACAAGTATTTGATACACTGCCGATTTCGCAGGTTTTCCTACTTACAAAGCATGTAGAGGTCTGTAATTTTTTATCATAGTTACACTTCAACTGTGAGAGACGGAATCTAAAACAAAAATCCAGAAAATCACATTGTATGATTTTTAGGTAATTAATTTGCATGTTATTGCATGCAAAAATTATTTGATACATCAGAAAAAAATTACTTAATATTTGGTATAGAAACCTTTGTTTGCAATTACAGAGATCATACGTTTCCTGTAGTTCTTGACCAGGTTTGCACACACTGCAGCAGGGATTTTGGCCCACTCCTCCATACAGACCTCCGGATCCTTCAGGTTTCAGGGCTGCCGCTGGGCAATACGGACCTTCGGCTCCCTGCAAAGATTTTCTATTGGGTTCAGGTCTGGAGACTGGCTGGACCACTCCAGGAACTTGAGATGCTTCTTACGAAGCCACTCCTTAGTTGCCTTGGCTGTGTGTTTTGGGTCATAGTCATGCTGGAAGACCCAGCCACGACCCATCTTCAATGCTCTTACTGAGGGAAGGAGGTTGTTGGCCAAGATCTCGCATGGCCCCATCCATCCACCCCTCAATATGGTGCAGTCGTCCTGTCCCCTTTGCAAAAAAGCATCCCCAAAGAATGATGTTTCCACCTCCATGCTTAACGATTTGGATGGTGTTCTTGGGGTTATATTCATCCTTCTTCTTCCTCCAAACACAGCGAGTGGAGTTTAGACCAAACAGCTCTATTTTTGTCTCATCAGACCACATTACCTTCTCCCATTCCTCCTCTGGATCATCCAGATGGTCATTGGCAAACTTCAGACGAGCCTGGACATGCTCTGGCTTGAGCAGGGGGACCTTGCGTGCGCAGCAGGATTTAATCCATGACGGCGTAGTGTGTTACTAATGGTTTTCATTGAGACTGTGGTCCCAGCTCTCTTCAGGTCATTGACCAGGTCCTGCCATGTAGTTCTGGGCTGATCCCTCACCTTCCTCATGATAATTGATGCCCCACGAGGTGAGATCTTGCATGGAGCCCCAGACCGAGGGTGATTGACCGTCATCTTGAACTTCTTCCATTTTCTAATAATTGTGCCAACAGTTGTTGCCTTCTCACCAAGCTGCTTGCCTATTGTCCTGTAGCCCATCCCAGTCTTGTGCAGGTCTACAATTTTATCCCTGATGTCCTTACACAGCTGTCTGGTCTTGGCCATTTTGGAGAGGTTGGAGTCTGTTTGATTGAGTCTGTGGACAGGTGTATTTTATACAGGTAATGAGTTCAAACAGTTGCAGTTAATACAAGTAATGAGTGAGGAACAGGAGGGCTTCTTAAAGAAAACAGAACAGGTCTGTGAGAGCCGGAATTCTTACCGGTTGGTAGGTGATCAAATACTTATTGCATGCAATAAAATGCAAATTAATTACTTTAAAATCATACAATGTAATTTTCTGGATTTTTGTTTTAGTTTCCGTCTCTAACAGTTGAAGTGTACCTATGATAAAAATTACAGACCTCTACATGCTTTGTAAGTAGGAAAACCTGCAAAATCGGCAGTGTATCAAATACTTGTTCTCCCCACTGTATATAACTGCAGTTGATAGGAACACCAATAACAACACGTTATTTTTTTATTTAATGTTTACCCCTTTTTCTCTCCAATTTCATGATATCCAATTAGTAGTTACAGTCTTGTCCCATCGTTGCAACTCCCCTACTGACTCGGGAAAGGCGACGGTCGAGAACCATGCTTCCTCTGAAACACAACCCTGCCAAGCCTCACTGCTTCTTGACACACTGCTCGCTTAACCCGGAAGACAGCCACACCAACGTGTCGGAGGGAACACAGTCCATCTCGCGACCGTAGTCAGCTTGCAGGTTCCCGGTCTGCCACAAGGAGTCGCTAGAGCCAGATCGGACAAGGAAATCCTGGCCGGCCAAACCCTCCCCTAACCTGGACGACGCTGGGACAATTGTGCTCCGCCTCATGGATCTCCCGGTCACGGCCAGCTGTGACACAGCCTGGGATCGAAAATGGGTCTGTAGTGAAGCCTCAAGCACTGCGATGCAGTGCCTTAGCCACTGCGCCGCTCGGGAATGATATAATATACACTGAGTGTACGAAACATTAGGAACATGACATAGACTGAACAGGTAAATCCAGGTGAAAGCTATGATCCATTAATGAAATCTACTTAAATCAGTGTAGATGAAGGGGAGGAGACAGGTTAAAGTTGAATGTGCAAGCCAAAATATTTAAAATGCCTTTGAACGGGGTATGGTAGTAGGTGCCAGACACACTGGTTTGCTGGTGTGTCAAGAATTGCAACTCTGCTGGGTTTTTCACGCTCAACAGTTTCCTGTGTGTATCAAGCATGGTCCACCACCCAAAGGACATCGAGCCAACTTTGACACAATTGGGCCAGCATTCCTGTGGAAAGCTTTCGACACCTTGTAGAGTCCATGCCCCGACGAATTGAGGCTATTAGGAGGGGCAAAAGGGGCTGCAACTCAATATTAGGAAGGTGTTCCTAATGTTTTGTTCACTCAGTGTACAATAATAATAATAATAATAAATAATAAAGTAATTCATCAAATGCCCATTAGATTACATACCATCCAGTTTTTGGCTGAGTCACACATCAGCCTATTAAAAGGTCCCTCAGATTAGACTCAATGGGACAGCATCAGAGGCAGGTACCCCGCTGCAGGCACGATAACACGCCACACAACACAGTGAACTCTCAGGCACCTGCTGAGGTAATCCAGGGAGAGGCAAGCTTGGAATTCCACTGCTTTGGGCTGTTATGTGTGGGCTCCAGGTCTGTAGAGCTGCGAGTGGTGGGGCGCCTCTTTGCTGCATACACAGACATACATGATTATCTAAGAAGAGTATCCTTATATTCCCTCCTGCCCAGCCAATGTTTCCTCCCTTCCTTCCTCAATAATTTGATAATATTGTGTAGATTTCTACCATATTGCTTTCAGCTGATCCAGTCATGCCAGATCAGTGATCATATTGCGCTTTTCAAACAGCCTGTTTAAGCGAGTTGATATACAGGTTCATTATAGAGCCCTTATCTATGGCATGCAGCAGGTCTATGTGGATTTTTTTTTTGTCAACACAGTATTTTGACCACTGAGCAGAAGACAGACTAAAAAACAGTATATTATGCCATTTAAAAAAAAAATCCTACAGTTGTATATTTTGTTTTTTTTCTGGAAGGAACATTTAATCATTTATTAAACATCACTTTTATGATTATTAAATGGAATATTGCTTTTCCAGGCTACATTTTGGAGCCTCACAAGTGGACTACTGAGTCACACAAATGCTCTCTCTCTCTCTCTCTAAAGTGGTCTGTCTAGAGCAGCCAAATGAGAGGTGTGTCAGCTATAGGCCTATTCCATAAACTGCTTATATTTTCCAAGAAAAATGTTATACATGCCTACCAACAGCATTTTAGGGGTCATCAAAAATATGAACCCTATAGGCCGAAGCAGAGATGTACACTTTAATAATTACATTTCAGAATTAACAATGAAGAAAATTGTGCGAAACAAAAAATGCTAAACCCTCGTTTTGTTTCTCTGCCTAATTTATTCAAACACTTCAAACACTGAGCGAAGAAGGACTTATTTTTGAGTTCCTAGAGGTTGCTGTTTTTAAACAACACTTCGAGACGAAGGTGTGAATACAAGCAGCGATAAGTGTTGAGGATGATCGTAGACCACATTCAGGTAGGCAGTTTTATATTCAATAAATCTTCATCGTAAAAAAGACTAGGCAGGCCTACAACCAGGCTTCTGTCAATTGACCGTCTTGTGTAGAGCTGTCAAGGAGTCAATTAAGCATATTAATATTTAGACAGGTGACATAATTTAACGCAAACAGTAGGTTTAAGTGTGTTATTCATTCAATTGTGGTACAAAAAAATCTAGCCTATCGTCTAATTAAAATCTCTTTATTCCAGCACCACTCGATGTCCATTATAAATAAACTTGCTCCATAATTATGTATTTTTTCGAGAGCCGTTAATAATTCGCATCAATGATACAAATGAGCTGAAAAGTTTATTGCTGGCATTTTTTCCCCCTGTGCTTTAGAAATCTGTCAGATGGAGAAAAGAACACAGCACAAATGTACCAAGCCCCTGTTATATTATTCCGAATGAATAGGCTACAGGTTAGTCTTAAAACCCCGGCCTCATTAGCCCCTCTGCCTGTATTCTTCCCAACCGTGTGCAGACTGAGAGCACGTCTGTGCGCCCATTATTGTGTCCTTTGTATTTCAAAATGCAAATGCATAAACTATAGATGCAACCTAATTCAGGATATAGTCTAAAATATACAATTATGCAATATGTTATGAGAAATGTACAACAACACGTCTAATAATATCAACGTAATCATAGCTAGCATGACATGGGCTAAAGAAAAATGGAACGGGCTCAAGATGTCATAGTAATCGAAATGGTATTCATACTGCTTCATGTAACCTGCCTCTACCCTATGAAGCAAATGTTGATATAGCCTATATTGATTTAAGTTTATCCTGGAAAGCATGCGCAGTAAACTTTTGGCCCCTATGCCGTGGCTTTTCAAAATTGCAACATTTTGAAACGGGAGAAAATAAGGATGTGCTCTCTATTCATTTTCAGTGGGAGACCGCCCATATATTGAATCCGCATTTACAAGTAGGCTACTTCAGCCTATTTTGCTATTCCAGCACAAAAGCAAACGGGCGCTTCACTGTCCTGCGTTCCTCACCCAAACTGCCTTCTCTAACTGCACACTCGTCCGCCTGCTTCCTCAAGGCTTTTTTCTCTCTCTCCCTATTTATAAAAACGTCACTTCAAGTCCCTCCCTTTTTGAATCTCATTAGTTTCTTGTGTGTTTCTCCCTGTCAATAATCCTGAATCCAGACTCTCTCTATTTCCATCCCTCTCTATCTGTCAATCAGCGCCGCCTTTGAACTGAAAACCACTCCGACCAACTTCAACTCACTCAATCCGAGCGGCTCAGCTCCATCTCCGGCTTCTTTTTCTGCCAAGATTCCCCTTCTTTTTTAGTTTGTACTAACCGCCAGTGCTTGGAAAACGCCAATACAGACTCTAAACTTTAACTCGGATTCTAGATCACCAAGATCAAGGGTTTAAAACTTTGTGTTTTTGCCCCCCAAAATTGCTCGGGAAAATGCCGCAGCTCAACGGCGGTGGAGGGGACGATTTGGGTGCGAACGATGAAATGATTTCCTTCAAAGACGAAGGGGAGCAGGACGAAAAAATTTCGGAGAATTTATCAGCAGAAAGGGATTTAGCAGATGTCAAATCTTCTCTTGTAAATGAATCAGAAACAAATCAAAACAGCTCGTCGGATTCGGAGGTAAGTGAAATAATCGATTGTCCATTCGGTAGTTTGCAACCATTTACTTATTGTGCGCGAAATGTGCAGTGAAACCACGGTATTTAAAAAGTAATGATTTCCCTGTGTTTCTTTAATGCAACCCCTGTGTTTCTTTGCATTTCAAGGCGGAAAGACGGCCTCCGCCTAGATCTGAAACTTTCAGAGACAAAACAAGAGAAAGTTTAGAGGAGGGTGAGTTTCTGCTTTTCCGTTCACGCTCTTGTCTCTTAGATTTTTACACAATGGCACTATATGAGCGTGCCGAATGAGTTTCTTCTGGAATCTCAGATGCATCAAAGTTTTCAAGGCACTTATAAAAGTTATTCTTTCCCCCGCCATGTTAGCTGCGAAAAGGCAAGATGGAGGGCTGTTCAAGAGCCCACCGTACCCGGGCTATCCATTTATAATGATCCCCGATCTTACAAGCCCGTACCTTCCGAATGGATCACTTTCTCCAACAGCTCGCACAGTAAGTTCGTTTATTTACACCTATACATTAGTGGACACAACCCAAGTAGCCCCTAGAGTAAACGCGCATTGTCACCCAGTTAGGTGTGTTTAGTTGTTAAATGTAGACAGAAGTTTCACAACTTATGAACTGTACAATGGCATGCATGTCGCTTGCAACACAGTGTCCCTGCATGTCTCTCTGAAGCCGATAGCATTCTATAGGAGGATGGATACTCAGTGCGTTTCCATCACCTCAAATAAAAACAATTGTATGCAAGGTCATGTGCATATGATGAATAATCTATTTCTTGTTCACCTGTGATCAAATTATAATACACAACATAAACATTCATTTTAATAAAAACATTTCAGTTTATAGTGGACAATTAAAAATGATTCTTGTTTTTCTTGTTGTTATTGTATTATTATGTGAGTTTCAGATAGGCTGCTTCTGGCTTTGATTTTATACTGCCCCCTAATATAATGTTGTACTCTGCCTTGGCTACGTTGTTGTCACAACATCATTGAAAACCTTCTTTAAAAAAAAACTTTAATGCTTAAAACTCATGACCCATTTAAACCTTCTTGGTACTGTGTAGTAACACCTAACACAAGTACGTTTAGATAAATATGTCAACATACAGGAACCTTATAAAAACAAAACCAATGTGTTGATTAGTTGATTGAATTTGCATCTGTCTAACGGCATTGACATTAGCTGAAAGAGGCCTGTCATAGACAGTTACTTTGAATAGGCAGACATTCATATTTTTCCCTCAAACATTTCAATCTAAAACAATTGATGTATAAGGCTGGAAATAATGTTAGAATTTGACATGCTGCAGTGTTGTAGCCTATGTACTGCTTGCATACCACTCTAGCTTGTAACGGGTAAACCATCGCTCTTAAAAGCATGTGCCATATAAAACGTTATTTATGAATAAATTCATCTTATTTATTAGAGGCTATCAGCTTTGCTATAATTATGCAAACTTACTCAATTACTCGCCACCTCCAAGTCCCACTGGGCAATGCTTAAGCGGGATCATTTTCTAAACCATTCTTTTTTATTTTTTTTATGGTTGCAATTACAAGTCGTCGCTTTAGGACACGTCATCTAATTTTACAAGGTTAAGGCAAAAAAAAACAGGCATTAGGAAATATGAACTTACCCCCCATATACACCTTTTGGTAATTCAATTCATATTTGTTTCCTCAATTTAGTGCATCAGGCACACCTTGAAAATCAACACACATGTGATGGGCAATGCAATGCATCCTTTTGTGTCCGACACATGTTAAGCATGTCTTATAACAAGTCTACAAAATAATTCAACAGCTATTTTTTTGTTTGCTGTTTTTTTGGACATCTTATTGAATTATCTTGCTATTTGTATATTTTATGATTAGGTCTCTTATCAATTGTGTTTCTCGTGCATATTTGAGACCAATTGCCTTTCTTTACCTTTAAGACACACACACAACACACACACACACACACACACACACACACACACACACACACACACACACACACACACACACACACACACACACACACACACACACACACACACACACACACACACACACACACACACACACACACACACACACACACACACACACTTTAAGCTGGCTTCTTATTTCAACGGGCAAGGGTTAGTTTCTTTTTGTTCACTATAAACCCAGGTCTTGCACTAGCACACGTAACTTCCACATTAGAATGTGCTTATGTACTAAGCTGACAAGAATAACGTCATGGAATGCCCTTGCACTGTAAGAAGATGCTGCCGTACATGTCTCAATCTGATCTCGGGTCTGTGTACAGTCTTCCTCCTATTGCCCATTAGTTCAGAGGTAATTCCTCATCAGGAACATTGTCATATTAGCCTTTTTGGTCACTGTCATTCCCCATCACCTGCCTGTATGTGCGATAAGATCTTCTGCACAAAATAACATTTCAGAAATGCCTAGCGAACCGTGTTTGCGTTGTAATTGGTTTACAAAGCAAGGCGACATTGCACACGTGATATCATTTTATTGCACAAATAGAACTGCACTATAAATGTGCAGTACAGATGTATTCTTCCTCCCCTGAGAGTACGTCATACCTTTTTAGGCTGACGGTGGTTTACCTACTGCACGAACCCAGCCCTCCTTTTTTACACCGTGTGTGTCCAGACGCTAGAGCTTTGATGTTTTGTGTCCGTTGTATTCATAAATGTATAGCATCAATAATTCACCTGGGCATTGATTATCTGTCTTCCTCCCTAACTAGTAATGAAGGCTGCGGAATAGGACTGGTACTGTGTCTGTGATTGGAAATGGCTAGCTCACTCCATTGTTATGTTACAGTTCTTTGATATAGCAGGCGTCGTCGGTTGTCCAATTGTCGAATTTAATCGATTTCCAGTCTCGTTGGCGCAGACGGCGCAATACTATTATTTTTGAAATTCATGTTTTGGCATGTGTGTGCACATTTTAGTTTTTTTGTTTCCATACCTTTAGGCATTTATTGGTCCAAGGTGATACGATTGTGGTGTTAGTGATGCTACGGTCTTACCAATTGAGTTCTCCTTTTTTGTCAGTGGGCTGTGATCTGAACATTTTCGGCACGCCTTTCTATGCTTCCTGTGATTCCGTTACGGCATGTCTTTTTGAAGTGTGACTGTGTGTGTGTGTGTGTGTGTGTGTGTGTGTGTGTGTGGAGGTCACTATAATTTGTCTGACCTCAGAGAGCTATAATGAGCGAGAGTTTGTTTTTCCAACCACCTAAGTCTAAAAAGCTGTACAATTTGGGATAATTTAGCAATTTGACATGACGTTGTGCCCAGGGTGTTAGGCCTCCTGCCCTCTTCTCCTCCCTCTTTCCCTCATTCCTCACTTCCTTCCCCTCCCTCCTTTTCCAACCTCACACAAAGGTCTGCTGGTTCAGTAGGAGCAGGATGAATTGGTGAAGAGGCCTGGCCAGCTAACCCCCGGTGCCATAGTGTTTCTTGCACATCTCTCTCTCTCTCTCTCTCTCTCTCTCTCTCTCTCTCTCTCTCTCTCTCTCTCTCTCTCTCTCTCTCTCTCTCTCTCTCTCTCTCTCGCTGCGATTGTGCAGATGCTAATGCTAACATGGGTCTTTCTGAAAAGGTGATGGGTTAGCTCCAGCGCTACGGGCTAACGTCACACCTCAACAGGTCTGCAGAGAGGCGAGAGAGCGGGGTTCCAAGAATTCTGGCACAGGGCTTCAGGGCCATAAATCTACTGGGTTTATTTACTGCCTCTCGGACTTTTGAATGTTAAGATATTTGACGCCACCCCTGGCCCCATAATTCCCGGGGCAAGCAGGCTTTTGGCTGGGGTTTTGGGTTTCGTTGTATAATTACGATTAGTTTTAAAAAAGGAACAAAAAAAGAGAGAGGGAGAGAGAACACAACACCAAGATTCCACTGGTCTATTTAGAGTGGGGGAAAAAGACGCTCCCGAGACCCGTGGCGATTCCACAGCAAGCTCGGCGAGCAGCTATGTGTGGTTAGCTATACCAATAGCTTTTTTTCTCTCTTTTCTTTGTTTCACTTGTATTGCTGCACCAGTATCTCTCCTATTGTGGTAGACCCACCTATTTAAATTAATGACATGCCATTTTTACATGTTTTTGGAGGGAATGGTGGATTTGTGACAAGATTATTGCAATTAACATCCGATTTAGCAGTTGTAATTGAACATCGGCCTGGGAATAGCACCTAGCGTAGTCCTTTGTGTTTATGTAGATGTGATGGTATGTCCAATATTTAGGAATTGACACAGACGGTATCTTTTTAAATATGTTAGCAGCATTATGCATAACAATGGTATATGATGTGGATTGTGTGTGTTCTGGTGCAGCTCTGAATGGCTTGTCCCTGCGAGGTGAGGAAAGATAGCTTCATGTGGATTTAGGGTATAGACCCAAACCTTATCAAATCGGCTTTACACGTTAATAGGACCTAATTGCTATCCGCAGGGGGTTCATGGCACTATGCGTCCACATTTTGTGTTTCACCTCCTCGCAAAACGCACTCCGAATTTATTAAGGTTGTGATCCTTTTGTCCTGCAAATCACTTTTGTTTACAAAGTATAGTGGAAACAGGACCCGCTCTCTCTCTCCCTCTCTCTCTTTCTCTCTATCTTTCCTCTCCCCCCTTCCACCTCTCTGTTCCTCTCATCCCATGCAAGGAAAAGAAAACATCTTTATTTTTCTTGAGCTCGATAAACACCCATAAAAAGTGCAATCTGTTTTGGATTTGAGGGAGTTAAGTTGGGGAGCAAAGTTTGGCACCATTAAACTAAAATTGGGGCCTGCTAGACATTAGCGGCGCACAGCACATTCTCTCAGCTTAATTAGTCCAAACTGTAATTGTTCATGGTCTGCCAATAGGAGTAATGCTCAGGAAAAGTGGAGTTGCACTAAATCGGCCCACGGCTTTTAAAACAATAAATCACTCGCATATTTGTGCCGTGATTCAGATGGAGTCTCAACCTCTCCCATCTCGACATGTGGTAAATTGTAAAGTCAATGAATCGCAGATGTAGAGAAAGAGGGGGGGGGGGGTTAGAGAGGGAGAGTACAGTAAGGTTTTGTTAGTGCCTGGTGAATGAATGGAAAAGATTTGCGCTGTAAATATTTACAGAGATGTTGTTTTTTCTCGTTGGCAGGGCTTAATTGTCTTATGCTGATGATGTTGGCAGGGCTTAATTGTCTTATGCTGATGATGTTGGCAGGGCTTAATTGTCTTATGCTGATGATGTTGACAGGGCTTAATTGTCTTATGCTGATGATGTTGGCAGGGCTTAATTGTCTTATGCTGATGATGTTGGCAGGGCTTAATTGTCTTATGCTGATGATGTTGGCAGGGCTTAATTGTCTTATGCTGATGATGTTGACAGGGCTTAATTGTCTTATGCTGATGATGTTGGCAGGGCTTAATTGTCTTATGCTGATGATGTTGGCAGGGCTTAATTGTCTTATGCTGATGATGTTGGCAGGGCTTAATTGTCTTATGCTGATGATGTTGACAGGGCTTAATTGTCTTATGCTGATGATGTTGGCAGGGCTTAATTGTCTTATGCTGATGATGTTGGCAGGGCTTAATTGTCTTATGCTGATGATGTTGGCAGGGCTTAATTGTCTTATGCTGATGATGTTGGCAGGGCTTAATTGTCTTATGCTGATGATGTTGGCAGGGCTTAATTGTCTTATGCTGATGATGTTGACAGGGCTTAATTGTCTTATGCTGATGATGTTGACAGGGCTTAATTGTCTTATGCTGATGATGTTGGCAGGGCTTAATTGTCTTATGCTGATGATGTTGGCAGGGCTTAATTGTCTTATGCTGATGATGTTGGCAGGGCTTAATTGTCTTATGCTGATGATGTTGGCAGGGCTTAATTGTCTTATGCTGATGATGTTGGCAGGGCTTAATTGTCTTATGCTGATGATGTTGGCAGGGCTTAATTGTCTTATGCTGATGATGTTGGCAGGGCTTAATTGTCTTATGCTGATGATGTTGGCAGGGCTTAATTGTCTTATGCTGATGATGTTGGCAGGGCTTATTGTCTTATGCTGATGATGTTGACAGGGCTTAATTGTCTTATGCTGATGATGTTGGCAGGGCTTGATTGTCTTATGCTGATGATGTTGGCAGGCAAAGCTGTGTGAAAGCATTCAAAACTCTCCCTCAGTTGGTTTGAAACGACACACAACAAAAAAACAAGTCAGTCCAACACGTTTGTGGGCGTGTTTTTACTTCGGTCTTTAAATACTGGGATGGGAGTAGTTCCCTAGTGGTAGTGGATATTGAACTCTAAATCTAAGGTTATCAAAAAGGTGATGGGTTTCATTTGATTGTAATAGACCTATAACTGAAATATACAATGTTTATTCCTCAATAGAACTGTGGCTGGTAAAGCAAATCGCATAGACTACCGACAAAACACTTTCACCCCTAACCTTCCACTTCCCTATCGCTGGGCCATACCGCTGTATGCTATTCTGTTAAAGAAACTGCATTGGCTTAGCAGCTGTGGACTGGTGCTCCCCTCTCCTTCCCTTCCACTCACCCCTTCTCTCCCTTTCTCTCCATCTCTCTGTCGCTGTCTCCCATGCATTTCCATAAAGCTCAACACAAAGATCTCACTGTGCATCTGGAATGCAACTTTTGTCATCTGTTAAACATAGTCTTGCTGCCGGGCCCACAGGGCTTGGGGCTCCCTGAAACATGGAAATCTAATGTTTGCCTATCTGTGGGTGTGTGTGTGTGCATGTGAGTCCCATATATGTACCGCACAGTATGTGCATGCAATATGCACTCATATATTTGATATTCTATGCTCCCTAGATCGGACACATGTAAAATGCATGGATGTTCACTGTATTTCAAGTGGCAGTTCCTATGGTTCTTTGTTGCATTGTCCTAATACCTTTTAAATGGTTCTGACACAAATGCACGTGCTGCGAGCGTCGGATGAGTTAGCCCTGGACTGCTAGTCGAGATGTCAAGGCTTACCTTACAGGCAATGACTCCTTAAGATCGACAATCTCATCCCTTTATTCTGTAATTCTACTGAAGCTGAAATATTTTTTTCTCTCTCCATCAATTATAGAATCAATATAGTTTAGAGTAGGTGGTAGTTGTATTCCTTTACAATAGAGCTGGGTTTTGCACTGCAGCCAGTACAAAGATACGATTCCTGGGGTATTTGGATCCCCATTAGCTGTTGTAATATCAGCAGCTACTCTTTCTTGTGTCCACAAATAGCTCTGTGGTACATCTGTAGTATTGATTGTCTGTTTAATGATCATTTCATGATCGTCATACCACAGACCTTTTCATAGGGAAACACTGTATCATTAAGTGTGTTGCATTTTTCTAATGTACGTGCACGGTATTTTACTGTCTGTTTTTTTTGGGGGGGGTAAATAATTATTGATGCTTTTATTGATAACATTTACACTAGGTATATTTATTTTTGCATATTTCCATTAACTCGTTCATTCAAGCCCAGCAGTGAAAGGGGTTTACCGGCGGCGTGGGAGAGAATGCGTTGGGGGGGTTAAGAAAAGCGGGAAATGAGTCCATCGATGTGTGTGTGTGTGTGTGTGGGGGTTGGGGGGGTGGTGGGGTCGCACAAAGGCCGGTTGAATAGGGCGCATAATTGCTGTTAATGCCGGGCAATGAGAGCAGCGACAGTTCCTGGTTAATGTCCAAATAATAGTGCCTCCAGGCCTCACATTTACCCCCCCCCCAAAAAAAAACAGCGGGACTAGGAGAAGAGGGAGGGGGGCAAGTTTATTGCCGAGCTTGACAGACAGACCATGTGTGTGGCTTTTCCTCTTAATGAATCTGGCCACTTCTCTACAGTATTTACCTCCTCCCGTGTCTACGTCTCATCATCAAAATGTCCGCCCTAAAAGCGTTGGTGGGCGAGAGGATTGTGTGACAGTGGGGGAATTTGGTGGTGCCAGGCATATGTTTGGATTGGAGTGTGTTTGGGGAGGGTCAAAGTGCAGAGTGCTGTCTGTTGGGAAAAGAGCTGCCTCTCTGACCCTTTTATGACGAGTGATAGGAGTGGTTGAGTTTTCCATTGGAGTGCCTGTCTGTTTGCTTGCGCGAGCGCGCGCGCGCGTGTGTGTGTGTGTGTTTGCATGTGTGTGTGCGTGCCCAGCTCGCACGCCTGTGTGTCTGCGGTTTGTGTAACACTATCACAACCCCTAATGATCATGTTGGGCTATATAATAACGAGCCGTGCCAATGTGCAGGGAGCACCTGTGGTTGGCCAGCCTTTTATGGATGTGGTAGAACGCTCTAGAATGTTCCACTGTGCGGAAATCTCACTCAGGAGGGCTTGGTGTTTTGGGAGTGATTATGAATAATTGCCTGCAATGTTTGGAGAAAATATGTGAACCCTTTAGGACTTATTCATCCCTGTAGCATCTCACCATTGTTATAAACTACAACAAACCTATAAGTGTATTTTTAACTACTTGAAAGGGAAAAGTAATTGCAAATATAAAGTCATTGTCATTACAATATTAGGTCCTGCGTTAAAAGAGGCAGCCGTCTTACCCGTGTATCCTGCTATGGTGATTATCTGCTGGATTTAATGTATTCACAAATGTCAAGGGTTTCTGTTTTTGTAAGGAGCATAGATCATTTGACATCCTTGAGATGGGTCTGTCTGTCCAGGTTGTGATTGCAATTTTATGTTTGTTGGGATAATCTGGACCCAAACCTTGTAAGATGTGAGGGACCGTTTTGTATTAAACACATCATTGACAAGGGAAAGGTGATAAAACTATGCACATGTTATATTCTAATATACTCTTAATTGTGGGAGGATAAACTCTGAGGAGTGCTGTGTGTATGTGTGTGTGTGTGTGTGTGTGTGTGTGTGTGTGTGTGTGTGTGTGTGTGTGTGTGTGTGTGTGTGTGTGTGTGTGTGTGTGTGTGTGTGTGTGTGTGTGTGTGTGTGTGTGTGTGTGTGTGTGTGTGTGTGTGTGTGTGTGTGTGTGAGCGCACTAAGGAGGTGATTGTTTGCTTTTTTTTGCTGTAAACGGTTGGTTGATAACTGCTTAAAAAGGTGAGGGAGTTTCAGAGCCACAGCAGAAATAAAATAATCTGCTAATCTACAGATTATTGTGGGATTTAGAACAAAATGTTGCGGAGATTACTGTATGTAAAAATGCACAAGGCTAATGAAATGTAAGCCCTTTGCACACATGCAATGTGG
Source organism: Oncorhynchus gorbuscha (assembly GCF_021184085.1). NCBI lineage: Eukaryota > Metazoa > Chordata > Actinopteri > Salmoniformes > Salmonidae > Oncorhynchus > Oncorhynchus gorbuscha. Next base: position 19,636,119 of record NC_060183.1, read on the forward strand.
AGTACTGAGAGATCATCCGGGTCTGTGCACCAATTTCCCAATAGATTAAGAGCAAATTTCCAGTGTCCACTCTTTTGCTGCCGATTAGAAATCTATTTGCATATGATAATATTGTCCCTCTTAAAAAGGACAGCTTTTTAAGTAGATTTGTTCACAGTAGATAACATATCATGAGAAGTACTGGTCACATGGGCACATGCTACAGTGGACTCCTAGTAGGCTGTAGAGTAGATTGAATAGCACTGTTCTGTTGTGGGATATAATTGTATGTTATGGTCTGTGTGTTTGAGTAGGTGGGGAGGGGGGGTTGTTTGTGTGAAAAGCATAGGTTTAAATCTCCCTAATGCACTCTACTCCACTGAGGAATGGGGTCAGCTATGTTTAGGGTCAATTCCAAACGTAAGGAAATTGACTCCCAGCACTGAGTGAATTGTCAATTGGCTCCCTAAGGGGTCAAAGTGAATTGAGTGTCTGTTTGGACAACTGGCCCGAGGTGGGATGAGTGGCCTTCGCTGTCAGCCAGAGGGGATGGATGCGGACTGAGGACCAAATCAATTGAAAAGCAGAGGGAATTTTGCCCTGTTGAAGTGGAGGACAATTGGATTCAGCAAGGTTGAAATAAGGTTTGGGTTTAAATCATGACCTGTTGTACACAGTCATATAGCACTAAGGTCGATATCTACAGGGAAAAGGAAGTCGCCTCTGATTTTCTATATTAGGCCTATTATAGTGATATAACAGGTTTGATTGACAGTCAATTGAAAGGATTTACATGATGTCATAATAATAGAAGATGAAAAGGAAGAGTTTTGAGAACTTAAGTGATGAATGAAATATTGAACGTGGTCCACACAACCGACAGTAAGCGTCTCGGTCGCCATGGTGTCATTTTGCGGGGGTGGACAATGAGGGTCATGTGACTGGCCCTTGTGACGTCTGTCACGGTGCCCTTTAGAACGAGGACTTTAAAAAAAATCTTCCCCTTTACTTCCCCTCTATCTTTATGGAGCACCGTGCTTTGCATTTTTCAAATACCAATAAAGATAAATTGCTGGCTTTGTCATAACAGGTGGTGTTGAGTGGCAAGATTTCAGTTTTAACTCTTGATATTCTGGTTCGCTCATCTGCCTGTGCCCAGGTCACTGCCCTAGCATTGTATGTGAACAAATAAAACCCATTCAGACATCACAGTGGTCAAAGTTAACCTGTTATGGCCATTATGTATTTAAATATGTATTTATCTTTGGAGGATGACCCCGAGGACTTTTTGACGTTGCTCTCTCTCTCTGGTCCGCCCCGCACTGAGGTCTCAGTGGAGAGCAGCTGCTCTGGTAGGGCCAGGCGGCCGGAGGAATTCTCTGCTGTTTAAACAGTGGGTCGTCTCAGTGCCGGCCTGAAGGACAGGAGGGGAAGGAAGTTCCTCTGTGTTTACATTGCTGAATTGTCCTGTGGACCCCAGAGTGTCTGATGCACTACTGTTCAAACACAACACAAGTGTAGAGATGAACCCCACCAACACCAGTGTTCACAGCTATAGCGTGGTCTGTCTGTGTGTGGTCACTCACCACCCTCATTTACCAGATACCACAACCATGGCCGGCTGTTGTTTCTTCAACCTGGAGGTTTGCGTGACTGATATTAAAGAATTGCGAGGTTTGAGTTGAGAAAGAGTGGGGTTTAGATAGATAGTTCCACCAAGGCCTTGCCTACTGGGCAGACAGACATTGACATACAGTGAAGTCATCAGACTAATTGTTGTTCGAATGACCTGTTATGATCCGATGACAAATCTCCCTCACTCCCACCATTGGAGCGGGAAATGTAGCCGGGATTGGCATGATGTTAGCGAGTGTGTAAACTGCGTTTCAACAAGATGGATAAATGCAATTATTGGCCAGACCTGAGGAGGAGGAAATCCATTTAAAGGCTGTAACGCTAAGCAGAGGTCATGGTTAATTCATTTGGCCAATTTATGGGTGATGTATGAGTGTCGGTGCACATTAGTCAGGGAGGGGGAGTTGGGCCTCAGTGTCCGTCCGCCTGTGTGTGTGTTCTAGGGGGAGGTTGGTGTTGAGAAGCGCCGCTGTAGAAAAACACAGTCTCTTTGGTACAAGACTCCCCTGTTTTCTCCTCCTCCCTACCCCCTCCTCCCTACCTCCTCCTGCCTACCCCCTCCTCCCTATCTCCTCCTCCATACCCCCTCTTCCCTACCCCCTCCTCCCGACCTCCTCCTGCCTACCCCCTCCTCCCTACCTCCTCCTCCCTACCCCCTCCTCCCTACCTCCTCATGCCTACCCCCTCCTCCCTATCTCCTCCTCCATACCCCCTCTTCCCTACCTCCTCCTCCCTACCCCCTCTTCCCTACCCCCTCCTCCCGACCACCTCCTGCCTACCCCTCCTCCCTACCTCCTCCTGCCTACCCCCTCCTCCCTATCTCCTCTTCCATACCCCCTCTTCCCTATCTCCTCCTCCATAACCCCTCTTCCCTACCTCCTCCTCCCTACCCCCTCTTCCCTACCCCCTCCTCCCGACCACCTCCTGCCTACCCCTCCTCCCTACCTCCTCCTGCCTACCCCCTCCTCCCTATCTCCTCTTCCATACCCCCTCTTCCCTATCTCCTCCTCCATACCCCTTCTTACCTACCTCCTCCTCCCTAACCCCTCTTCCCTACCTCCTCCTCCCGACCTCCTCCTGCCTACCCCCTCTTGCCTACCCCCTCCTCCCGACCACCTCCTGCCTACCTCCTCCTCCCTACCTCCTCCTCCCTACCCCCTCCTCCCTACCTCCTCCTGCCTACCCCCTCCTCCCTACCTCCTCCTGCCTACCCCCTCCTCCCTATCTCCTCCTCCATACCCCCTCTTCCCTATCTCCTCCTCCATACCCCCTCTTCCCGACCTCCTCCTGCCTACTCCCTCTTCCCTACCCCCTCCTCCCGACCTCCTCCTGCCTACCCCCTCTTCCCTACCTCCTCCTCCCAACCTCCTCTTGCCTACTCCCTCTTCGCTACCTCCTCCTCCTGACCTCCTCCTCCCTACCCCCTCTTCCCTACCTCCTCCTCCCAACCTCCTCCTCTTCCCTACCTCCTCCTCCCGACCTCCTCCTCCCTACCCCCTCCTCCCTACCTCCTCCTCCCTCTGCCTGCCATTTCGGCAGATAATACAAATGGACCCTCGGCAGAGAAATGACAAAAAGATACACTGAGTGCAGAAAGCGGGACAGCCGTGTAAATGAGGCGGGGAAAGGGGCGGTGTTCAGCCATGTGGCAGAGTGAGCACCAACAGCATCTCCATACCAGGGGCTGCAGCACTCAATCAGGCTCAGTCCTCTGCCCCAGCACACAGCTTGAACCCTAACCCCCCCCCACACACACTAACTCACTATATAGCGCACATAAAGTATATTATGGGTAAAGAAGCACTAGTAGTGGTAATAGTAGAAGGATTCACAGTAGCTGCAGCAGTGTCAGTTGTAGCTGTTGTTGGACTGTTCAACTCAATTACACACTCCCTGACCCAGCTAGACTTTGATACTCTCAGTGAACTCAGGGGAGTTTACAATTAAGTTACAATTACAGCGTGGATTCCGACGTTTACTCCAGGCACACAAGGCTCAGGGCCTCAGCCCCAGGCAGTCTTACCTATCTGTGCTTCTCACTGTTCCCTTAAAAAAACAACGCACTGTACAGGTAACTGCGAAAATAAAGGAAACACTCCGAGTAAATGAGGGATACAAAGTATACTGAAAAGCAGGTGCTTCCACACAGGTGAGGTTCCTGAGTTAATTAAGCAGTAAACATCCCAATGTGCTTTGGATCATGTATAACATTACAGGCCATTATTTTGCCTATCATGGCTGTGCCCCCATAGGATGACAGTGCCCCCATCCACAGGGCACAAGTGGTCACTGAATGGTTGATGAGCATGAAAAGGATGTAAACCATATCTCATTCACCAGATCTGAACCCAATTAAACACCAATGGGAGATGCTGGAGAATGAGAACATTTTCCACGACTGTCAACAAAACACCAAATGATGGAATTTCTTGTGGAAGAATGTTGTCGCATCCCTCCAATAGAGTTCCAGACACTTGTAGAATCTATACCAAGGCGCATTGAAGCTGTTCGGGCTCATGTTGGCCCAACGCCCTATTAAGACACGATGCTGGTGTTTCCTTTATTTGGGCAGTTACCTGTATGTTACACAACTCTCATAGAAGTGTGTTTTTTTTTAAACAGTGGACCAATCGTCTTGTCTCTCTCACAATCTCTAGCCTATTTAAAATGGAGAGATTTGGCCTGCTCTGAACACAGTCATTGTCTCCCGAGAGACAAACCACTCGACAGTTACGCAAGTCGAGCGCTATGCAAAAAAAAAAACCCCGGCGGTTACAGCAGGGTGGGCGAGAGACTGGGGGAAGTAACATTTTACAGCTCCAAGCCACAGATTGAATCTGAGAGACATGAGGGTATCTCTAGCCATGGTATTGAGGCTTTGTAAGTGGTCTGGATAACACTTAAGCGCCTCTTGGTTGGGATATTGCAACGCGTGTAGTCTACTGTGTGTGTGTGTGTGTGTGCTGTCAGGAAGTGGGGGGTTCGTGTTTTTCACCTGACTTCCAGGCAGCGAGCTTTAGTTACTGTGTGGATGCTGGGACTTGTCAGGGACAGGTGTCAGAGTTGCCTGCCATGGCGCTGCCCCTGCCACACACACAGCAGCTGGGAGGGCAGGAGTCCATGGCCGTGGTGAGGGGGTAAGGAGACGGCATTCGGTGGAATTCTTCACCCTCATCTCAGCAGGGATCATTTGGTCTGAAACTACTGTAGTCCCATTGCTTAGTGTTGTTAGTAAGCCACTGGATGCTACTACTGTGGACCAGTATTGACATTTGATTGTTTAAGGATGTGGGTCAGTTTGCAGTATAGGCCAAGTGATTGGAGCTGTAGACTCAGGTCCTTCCAGTTTGCCAGAGCAGATGCTGGTGGTCCTGTATGACTCAGTCGGTAGAGCATGGCGCTTGCAACGGCTGGATCGTCGGTTCGATTCCCAGGGCCACCCATATGTAAAATGTATGCACGCATGACTGGAAGTCGCTTTGGAAGAAAGCATCTGCTAAATGAGTATTATAATATATTATCTCCCTTAGTTAACTTGGCTGCTATTCCCCCACACTTTAACGCCGATATCATGGCAGAGTTGGAGATTACAACGGGGAACTCTTATTTCCAGGGCCACAGAGTGGATGTGCATGAGAGACGAACTCTGCCCACCAACCCTACTCCTCCTCATCCTGTAATGTGGCCCTGCGGGATCGCTTTGCAGACCTCCACATGTTCTACATCGCTCTGGAAGAATCCCTCTTTCTCAATTTGACATGTGGTTGGTTATATCCAGCCATCCTCCCTCCTTCCCAGTCGCTCATCACGCCCTCTTGGGAGAACAACTGCTGACCGCGTTCTATAGGCCAAGGGAATTCCTCACCCCGACTCAAAAGAAACTGCTTGGAAGTTCTCTATATGTCCCGAGGGTCGTTTTACAGCAGAGGACGTGCCGCTCGGCGAAACTGTTCCCGTTTAGCGGGGAGCTGTCGGTCTTATTAGTGTCGTGAGGGAGACAAATGTTTTTCACAGCCATTATATACGGATTCAGAATTGTCCGTATCTGAAAGTAACTGACCTGGCGAGTCAGTCTCAGCTTGACCCGTATATATCCCCCTGGAAGTTCCTGTGCTGGTTTAGCCCACGTTGCTCCTTTCTAATCGAGGAGAAGAGGTGGGAGTGACCAGAGTGTTCTTGTTGGGTTGGGAAACGTTTGTGTTGCATTGATGTTCTCCTTGTCCCTATGATGGTTAGGGTACATCAATAGCCCTCCTCCGGCCTGTTGGACTCCAGCCCCCAGTGGCACGAAGCTCCGTATACATGTCGAAGAACATGACACCCCAGGGTACAACCAAGCAGGGCAAAATATATACCCAATGACCAAACGGGCAGCCAATCAGCCAGAGGATTTACAACCCGAAAGATCAAAGCATTTATCTCTCTTGGCTCGATTAAAACCTCAGTTCAAGTATTTACACAATCATCGGTGCAGCAATACATGTGCTATTAAGTTCTAGCCTAAACTAACCAGGATTTGTGTCTTCATTGGTTTTGGCCGTGACATTTTGTAATAGTATCAATATCAAATCAATATCAGTATCAGTGTTGGTTTCAAGCATGTCTGAGTAGCCAACACATTCGAGCTGATTGGCCAGAGATTGAGATGCTTGGGGAGCTGTGATCAGAGACGCTGGGAAGCCAACCTCTAATTGTTCACAGAAGCCGTTGGCAGGAAGAGCGAAGCATCGGCAGGTTGGACACTGAGCAGAGCTCGCTCACTGCTGGGTTTTCAGGATAGGAGCCGAGCAGCGGGATGTTCCCCAAAGACAACCGCTGGGCCCAGAGAAAACCACAAACCAAATGTCTTCCTTCGCTCCTTTTAAAGGCCCAATGCAATCAAAAACGTGCTTTATCTGCGTTTTATATGTATTTCCACACTGAGGTTGGAAATTTCAGCCAGTTTTGTTGGGATGGAGTAAAAGACCACTTTAAAATGTGCAGTTTTGTAACACAACACAATGTTGGAGGTACTGTGCATGCAATTGGCTGCCTCCAATGTCATTCTATAGAATTTGGCCGTACGTCCAAATTGTGTAATAAAGCGCTTTCGTGGGGAATAACTCATTCTGATTGGCTGGGCCTGGCTCCCCAGTGGGTTGGCCTGGTTGCCAAATGGGTGGGCATATGCCCTCCCAGGCCCACCAATTGCTGCACCCCTGCCCAGTCATGTGAAATCCATAGATTAGGGCCTAATGAATTCATTTCAATTGACTGATTTCCTTATATGAACTGTAACTCTGTAAAATCTTTGAAATTGTCGCATGTTTGCTTTTATATTTTGGTTTAGTATAAATTGCTCTTGTTATGTGGTTTACCAAACAGGGGGTGTTGGGAGCCGACACGTTTTGCATAGGCCCATGATTTTGGTTCCTTCATGAAAAATAAGGGTCTGTTTTCACTGGCCCTGAATATAGTATTATAGATAGATATATATTTTTGAAAGTAACACCGCCCTGCGCTTGTGTTCTTCACGCTGTTTTGATCTCCGTCACAGATGCTTGGCAAGAGGCACATCTGCTCCCCCCACCCCACACTTGTAGCACAAATCCTGTTTTGTGGTGTTTTTGTGTGCCATAATTGAGCAAATAACATCAGTAATGATTCAATTGGGCATAAAGTAATTGAGAGGCGGCCTGCTTGCCATCTGTCTGGTGAGATTACTGTTTCTGTGTAATTAAAAGTGTGACCTCGTGGTCGTGGTGAGAGGTGCCAGTGGGCAGTCAGAACCACAGGCCTGGACTGGGCTCTTTTCTTTTAAGACGGGGTGGGGGTAGTGGCGGTTTAGCAGGGCGGTAAATATAGCACAGGGCAATAGAGGGGAGCTAAAGTGGCATTCTCCTTTACATGGGATGTGCCCTGTATACACACAAGTACTGGTCCGTGTCAAAGCCCCAAAACATGCCACAATTTGTAGAGGGAGAGAGGAGCCCCACAAAGTCGTGGTGATCCTTGTGTGCATCCAGTGTAACCACGAGAGGGCGGAGAGGTAGGGGGGATGAGGGGGGCCGGGGGGGATCTGTTTTTGCTCTGCTTTCACGTGTGGTTTTGTTTTGACTCTTGAGATTCAGTGTCCCTTGGACAGTGTCCAGAGACTACAGAGCCTGCTTTTTGCACCCCTCCTCCACAATGTGACGGGGTCTGTAAGACATGGAATTGGATTTGAGATTTGATCTTGTTGCATGTAGTAAACAGGGCATTATAGACAAGGAGATGGGGTTAATGAGTGTGTGTGTGTGTGTGTGTGTGTGTGTGTGTGTGTGTGTGTGTGTGTGTGTGTGTGTGTGTGTGTGTGTGTGTGTGTGTGTGTGTGTGTGTGTGTGTGTGTGTGTGTGTGTGTGTGTGTGTGTGTGTGTGTGTGTGTGTGTGTGTGTGTGTGTGTGTGTGTGTGTGTGTGTGTGTGTGTGTGCGTGGTATGCATAATGGTATACACACTCACATACAAACACAGGATGCATGGCTGAAAAAGACATTACACCATGTTACCCCTGTGGGCTGGAAGCCGTCTTGCAATACTTCTGCTAAGGCGGTGAGGGGAGAGAACAAAAATAACAGTTTTAATTACTATGGATGGCAGGCCCGGGTGAGGTGGCACCGGCCATAGGGGACCGAGACTGGGCCAGCCTCCAGGGGAATTACAGGGTACTCAGGGCAAGAAATAGATCTGGCTGCCTACACTGCCTGCCACCCCTTCAGCAGTCTGCCTGCTCCACTTCAGCTGTCTGCCTGCTCCACTTCAACTGTCTGCCTGCTCCACTTCAGCTGTTGTCTGCCTGCTCCACTTCAACTGTCTGCCTGCTCCACTTCAACTGTTGTCTGCCTGCTCCACTTCAACTGTTGTCTGCCTGCTCCACTTCAGCTGTTGTCTGCCTGCTCTACTTCAACTGTCCTCCTGCTTCACTTCAGCTGTTGTCTGCCTGCTCCACTTCAACTGTCTGCCTGCTCCACTTTAACTGTCTGCCTGCTCCACTTCAACTGTCTGCCTGCTCCACTTCAGCTGTTGTCTGCCTGCTCCACTTCAGCTGTTGTCTGCCTGCTCCACTTCAGCTGTTGTCTGCCTGCTCCACTTTAACTGTCTGCCTGCTCCACTTCAGCTGTCTGCCTGCTCCACTTCAGCTGTTGTCTGCCTGCTCCACTTCAGCTGTCTGCCTGCTCCACTTCAACTGTCTGCCTGCTCCACTTCAGCTGTTGTCTGCCTGTTCCACTTCAACTGTCTGCCTACTCCACTTCAACTGTCCTCCTGCTCCACTTCAGCTGTCTGCCTGCTCCACTTCAGCTGTCTGCCTGCTCCACTTCAACTGTCTGCCTACTCCACTTCAGCTGTCTGCCTCCTCCACTTCAACTGTCTGCCTAATCCACTTCAGCTGTCTGCCTGCTCCACTTCAACTGTTTGCCTGCTCCACTTCAGCTGTCTGCCTGCTCCACTTCAACTGTCTGCCTGCTCCACTTCAACTGTCTTCCTGCTCCACTTCAGCTGTCTGTCTGCCTGCTCCACTTCAACTGTCTGCCTACTCCACTTCAGCTGTCTGTCTGCTCCACTTCAGCTGTCTGCCTGCTCCACTTCAACTGTCTGCCTGCTCCACTTCAGCTGTCTGTCTGCCTGCTCCATTTCAACTGTCTGCCTACTCCACTTCAGCTGTCTGCCTGCTCCACTTCAACTGTCTGCCTGCTCTACTTCAGCTGTCTGTATCTTTGTATGTTTGTTTGATGTAGTCAGTGTTTCAGTCAATAGACCTGTGTAGGGGTAGGCCTAGATGTTCACCATGTGAGGAAAAAATACATATGTTTTCAGTGTAGCAATATTTGGGCTATGTTTCTAGATTTTACGTCTTTTTTCCCTTTTCAGTGTTTTTTGTACTTTCTACCTCTCGGGTTATATGTGTCTCTTCTTCTTTACGTCTCTTCCACTCTTCCTCTCCCCTTGCTCTCTCACTCACAGTGTGCTCTGATTACCTCTCCAAACTGGCAATAAGTTGATTGCTTTACAGAGATGATGTAAGCCCTTGCCCTAGGGTACATCAGGTTGGATTTCTCCTGCTTTATCTTGTAAAGCCTAAATTAACAGCTGGTTTGGTTGGAGTTCTTCTGGATCTGACTAAAGGATTAGGCTTCGTTCTCATGTGAGTCGATCTAGTTAGATTTATTGCAGGTCTATCAAAAAAGATCAATGGGAGTCCTTTTTGAAAAGTAAATCCTTAATCGTTCTTTGCACTTAGGTGTCATCATTGGGACTTTTTTTCTCTCTCACACTCCCCCCTTCCTATTCCCCCCGTCCTCGTCTATCCTCCTGTCTTTTCTTCCCCCTAACCCGTCGTTGATAGGGAGGGAACTAGCGATCTGCCCTGTCGATGGATGTTATTCTGCGGTATCACCCAATGGATTTTTCTCTTGCTCATTAGCTATCCATCACGGCGAGGCAGACTGAAGCCGAGATTTAGCAACACAAGCCCTGATCACACCTGAAACATGCCCCACCTGCTAATTTCCTTTATTTTCAAGTTTATCCACCCATTTCTGGTCATGGCCAGAATGTAAAATGAACGTCAAAAGTAGATTTTATTTCTTCATTTTAGCTAACCCTAACCATTTTCCTAAACTTAGCCTAATTCTCCTAACCTGCTACGTTAATTCTCCTAACCTGTTACGTTAATTCTCCTAACCTGCTACATTAGTTCTCCTAAACTTAACCTAATTCTCTTAACCTGCTACGTTAATTCTCCTAACCTGTTACGTTAATTCTCCTAACCTGCTACATTAGTTCTCCTAACCTGCTACATTAGTTCTGCTAACCTGCTATGTTAGTTCTCCTAACCTGCTACGTTATTTCTCCTAACCTGCTATATTAGTTCTCCTAACCTGCTACATTAGTTCTCCTAACCTGCTATGTTAGTTCTCCTAACCTGCTACGTTAGTTCTCCTAACCTGCTACATTAGTTCTCCTAACCTGCTACGTTAGTTCTCCTAACCTGCTATGTTAATTCTTCTTACCTGCTTCATAAGTTCTCCTAACCTGCTACGTAAATTATCCTAACCTGCTACATTAACTCTCCTAACCTGCTTCATAAATTCTCCTAACCTGCTTCATTAATTATCCTAACCTGCTTCATAAGTTCTCCTAACCTGCTTCATTACTTATCCTAACCTGCTACATTAATTCTCCTAACCTGCTATGTACATTATCCTAACCTTCTACATTAACTCTCCTAACCTGCTTCATAAATTCTCCTAACCTGCTTCAATAATTATCCTAACCTGCTTCATAAGTTCTCCTAACCGGCTTCATTACTAATCCTAAACTGCTACGTTAATTCTCCTAACCTGCTTCATTAATTATCCTAACCTGCTTCACAAGTTCTCCTAACCGGCTTCATTACTTATCCTAAACTGCTACGTTAATTCTCCTAACCTGCTTCATAGGTTCTCCAAACTTCTACTTTAATTATCCTAACCTGCTTCATAAGTTCTCCTAACCTGCTACTTTAATTATCCTAACCTGCTTCTCCTAACCTGCTTCTCCTAACCTGCTCTGTTAATTCTTCTAATCTGCTTCATAAATTCTCCTAACCTGCTACGTTAATGATCCTAACCTGCTTAATAAATTATTCTAACCTGCAATGTTAATTCTCCTAACCTGCTTCATAGGTTCTCCTAATCTGCTTCATAAATTCTCCTAACCTGCTTCATAAATTGTCCTAACCTGCTCCGTTAATTCTCCTAATCTGCTTCATAAATTGTCCTAACCTGCTCCGTTAATTCTCCTAATCTGCTTCATAAATTGTCCTAACCTGCTCCGTTAATTCTCCTAATCTGCTTCATAAATTCTCCTAACCTGCTACGTTAAAAGCTCTATGTCCTCTAGCCATGGACCCCATTTCTGACTCTTCCCCACAGTGCAGCCATCACTCAGGTTTGCTCTAGTATGGATACAGAGCCAGAACAGTTACTTTTCAACCATCTGGATACAGTTCATCTGGTGTTGCCATCCTTGCCTTGAAATCAAGACTAGGGCATAGTCAACCTTTTTACAAGTGCCTTCTTTCTCAGGTTCATATAGAGAAAGTGGCATGTGGGATTGTTATTCTTGTAGGAAATCCTTTAGTCATCGGGAAATGGTTCCTTATGTTGTCAAGGGGGTTGTCTGCAATATCGAATGATCTACCTTTTGTGTGCTGCATTTCTCTATGCTATATGCATGATTTCCCAATGAAATTCAATAACCTAACCGAACAATTTTCTTAAAGGTCAATGAAAGCCGGAATGTCTTCTAGATTGGACATATTGGTGCTGTATGCGACTGAATAGCAGCACAGGTCTTTTCCTTCAACTATCCTTCAGCTATTCATTTACATTGGGAAGAGCCCCATCTGTTTTGTGTTTACATACAATACCGTAGCACTTGAGCAAAGGCATACTTTGTAGTTCTTGTTGACAAGTTCTATCATAATGTATACACGCAGCCACTCATAACCTAGGCTTACTTGTACTCAGACACACAACGATGTGGAAACACAGGAAGTCCAGAGGACCTGGCAGCTGTTGCGAAACAAGATCTGGACATGTTTTATGTTCCTCCCCCTCCCCTTCTCTCTCTCTTTCTTTCCATTCTCACTCTCTCTCACTTTCTCCTATTCCTCCAACAACGGGCTGATTATGTCGTACCTCCATTCTTTTCCCCCACTCCTCCCTCTCTCACGGCCATGTCTCTTAAGGAATCTGTAACGTGAAGAATGGGGTAGTGGCGGTGACCCCAAGGGTAGATGAACATACCTGACCGACGTTGATACTGGCTGGGCTTTTAGATCTGAGTGTTGGATGTGAGACTGCGTACATGTGTCTGTTTGTGCGCTATTCCGTGTGCTAGTTGGTTTATAGATGGCAGGATGGTGACCTGCATGGATGGTTAAGTTGTTTGAGTTCTCTCAAGGAAGGATGAACATGTTTTCCACCCTCCTCATCCATCCTCAACGGTGCACCTCCATCCTCAACGGTGCACCTCCATCCTCAACGGTGCACCTCCATCCTCAACGGTGCACCTCCCTGAGGTGTCCTGTACCTCGCACCACTTTGGAGTTGTCAGCTTTATTTAGATCAGATTGTCTGTCTGTCTGTCTGTCTGTCTGTCTGTCTGTCTGTCTGTCTGTCTGTCTGTCTGTCTGTCTGTCTGTCTGTCTGTCTGTCTGTCTGTCTGTCTGTCTGTCTGTCTGTCTGTCTGTCTGTCTGTCTGTCTGTCTGTCTGTCTGTCTGTCTGTCTGTCTGTCTGTCTGTCTGTCTGTCTGTCTGTCTGTCTGTCTGTCTGTCTGTCTGTCTGTCTGTCTGTCTGTCTGTCTGTCTGTCTGTCTGTCTGTCTGTCTGTCTGTCTGTCTGTCTGTCTGTCTGTCTGTCTGTCTGTCTGTCTGTCTGTCTGTCTGTCTGTCTGTCTGTCTGTCTGTCTGTCTGTCTGTCTGTCTGTCTGTCTGTCTGTCTGTCTGTCTGTGTGTGTGTGTGTGTGTGTGTGTGTGTGTGTGTGTGTGTGTGTGTGTGTGTGTGTGTGTGTGTGTGTGTGTGTGTGTGTGTGTGTGTGTGTGTGTGTGTGTGTGTGTGTGAAGGAAAAGCTTGGGGCCGATTGATGTCAAGTTCAGATGTGTCCTCCTCGTAGGTATGGCTAGCTGGCAGACCAGGGGTGGGGCTGTGGGGGAAGATCAACGAGATACGTGGGAAGGAAGGGCTTGCTGTCAGCCAGCTGGACCTCTTAATCCTATAGCCTTGGGGAAAGGGTGTGTGTGTGTGTGTGTTTGTTTGTTTGTTTGTCATTTTCAGCACACCTCTGCTCCAGTATTTGGCCCAGCTGTTTGTCCATGTCCTGTAGCGTGTGTGTGTGTGTGTGTGTGTGTGTGTGTGTGTGTGTGTGTGTGTGTGTGTGTGTGTGTGTGTGTGTGTGTGTGTGTGTGTGTGTGTGTGTGTGTGTGTGTGTGTGTGTGTGTGGATGGACGGTTCTGCATTTAATCTCCACTGTGTTTACTGTAGTCCTCACTTTAACAGCACATTGTATATTTATGTAGAGAAGACACAGCCTCACCCCCTTGATGTTGGAAAAGGCGATGGGGGGTTGGGGGCAAGGGGTAGGGACTGCACTGCTGTTTGGGGGATTGGGTGCAGGATAACAAACACTGCCAGTACCCCCCCCCCTCTCTCTCAGTATCAAACCAATGCCTATTCTCTGATTCAAACACACATTATTTGAACCTCCTATTCTGGCTAAAACAACCAGAGGTCAAGCAGCCAGTTGCATCCCCACCGTTCATTAAGAGTGAAACCTACTATTTAGCCACATTCCTTGCAAGCTTACTCTCTCACTCACCCCGCTCTCTCTCTCTCTGTCTTTCCCTCTCTGCCTTTCTCTGTCCGTCTCCCTCCCTCTCTCTCTCTCTGACTTTCGCCCCGTCTCTCTCCCCCGTCTCTCCCTAGCTTGCTCTCTCTTTTTTTTTTTTTTTTTTTTTTTTTTTTTTTTTTTTGCCGTAGATTTTTACATATATCACAGGCTGGCAGGCTAAGAGCCTGGGACTTCCCCACGCCACACTCCAAGCCTTTGATCCTTTGCTTTGGAGGTAACATCAAAAGGAGAGGCATAGAAAGGCAGCTACTACTGTGAAGTTCAATGTTCAACTTGATGGCTTGGCTGAGGGCTTTTTTCTCTCCTCCTCCTCCTCCCGCCACTGCTTCCCTCAGCTGACAGAAACACACAGTTTGTAGCTCAGATTTTTTTCTCTAGATGATGTTAACCTTTATGGAACCCTATCTGGAACAAAACGAGAACCAAAAAACAACCTTCATGAATCTGTATCTACGACGCTATCGGTGTATACATTGGTCTATCCGTACGCTGTGTGTTAAGGTGTGCAGTGTAAGGGATTTCCGGTGCCAGGACCTAGCCCTTTTGTTCCGAAAAGCTCCCAATATTGCCGAGGGTTGCGTCCGTGCTGGCCCTCGTTGACATAAGAGAGGATATTACTCCGTCTTGTTTGCTACACGCACGTTCAGATGTATTCATCTGCCCGTCGGAGAGCGCTGTCAGAATGTGTTACGGGGAGGAGAACGTCTTCCCGTGTTGACATGGGCGTGCTATTGTGTTCACTCACTGGAAAACAACACGGAACTGCTCCTATGTGGAACGCTTAGCTTATCATCATCATCTGCCTATGTAAAAAAAGAAGATCCCTTCGAAGCAGAAAACTGTTTCAGAATGAGAATATAGCTCATATTGGAGATTAATGGTGTAATGTAGTGGGACTCTATGGAGCTAGGGTATAGTGTGTGTCCACTCTCTGTCTCACTGCACCTTTACAGAAGGCTTGTGGCCTTCTCCTCTCTCTCTCTCCCCCCCCTCTCTCACTCTCTCTCCTCTCTCTCCTCGCTTTCTCTCTCACTTTCTCTCTCTCTCCCCCTCGCTCTCTCTCTCTCTCTTTCCCCTCACTTTCTCTTTCTCTCTCTCATTTCCCTCTCTCTCTCTCGCACTCTCTCTTTCTTGCTCACACACACGTTTGGCATGTCATTAGCCCGTCTGCTGTAAAGTGGGCTGTTTAACTCTAACCTATTTCTCCGTCAGTAACAGTGTGTGTGTGTGTGTGTGTGTGTGTGTGTGTGTGTGTGTGTGTGTGTGTGTGTGTGTGTGTGTGTGTGTGTGTGTGTGTGTGTGTGTGTGTGTGTGTGTGTGTGTGTGTGTGTGTGTGTGTGTGTGTGTGTGTGTGTGTGTGTGTGTGAACAGTGTAATGATCTCCATCCAGCCTGGCTGTTGCACCCCGGCTAACAGATCAATAAATGGCCTCAGCTCGTTATCGACGTATTATCATGGTGTTGGGATCTCTGTCCGTTGTCATGGGGCACTTCGGAGAGATACGAAGAAGGGCGTAACAAAGTGTGTGTTTAAAAAAAAAAAATGTTCCTATCAAGTTTGCATGTTTAAAGTTGGCTATACGGGACAAAGGTCACACACAGCAGATTGTCACGCTGTCCACTGTATCTTTCTCCCTTTGCCCTACATTTCCCTTGGCTGGTGGAGATAACCCCTAGGAAAACCAAACAGGGAGTTGGTGGAAGACCATAGAAAAGATTCATCAGTAATTGGCTTGTGTGCCCACGTTTGTTTGTGTCTCTTGTGAAGGAGGGGGTTTTCAGAGTCAGACAGATCACCCAGTGATTAAGCGATGCAGTAATTAGCCATGAGGTGTCTGTGTGTGTGTGTGTGTGTGTGTGCAAGAGACAGTGGGGTGGTGGGGGGGGGGGGGGGGTCATTGTCAGTTGATTTGTTGGTGAGGGGTGGGGTACAGAGGGACAGGAGAGGGGAAGGAGAAACACCCACGCAGCCCGGTCCACGTAGGAGGCTCCTTGACCCTCCCAGAGTCCTGTTTTCACAGCAACGTCCTCCATTTTAATGAGCTCCAATAACCACATCCTTATGACTTATTTATTCATTATAAACTGGGTGGTTCGAGCCCTGAATGCTGATCGACTGAAAGCTGTGGTATATCAGACCGTATACCACAGGGATGACCAAACATTACGTTTCTTACCAGTGTATAATAGCAATAACGCACCTCGGGGGTTTGTGGTATATTACCAATATACTACGGCAAAGGGCTGTATCCAGGCACTCTGCGTTGCGTCATACTTAAGAACAGCTCTTAGCCGTGGTATATTGGCCATATACCACACCTCCTCTGGCCGTATTGCTTAATTAAGCCCCGACAGTGAAGAGCTAGTCTCCCAATGCTATAATGGGTGTGTGTTTTAAATGGATGGAAAATATTTGTATCACAGTCAAATGGATGGAATATTTCCCTGTATCACAGTCAATAAGATCAAATTGCCTTCAGGAACAGTAGATTAGTTTAAACTAGGCTTAATCAATGGGAGTATGGTGATGTTTTCTCTGGGATACAGAATATTACAGTATTGTAGATGTACAGATTTCTATGACCATTGGGAGTGTTTCTGCTGTAGTACAAACCGTATTCACTGTCCTGTAGTAAGGCTCTGTGCCTGTGTCCTGAAACCATTCGGAATTTTGAGCTGGAGCCCTGGTAATGGGCCTCATGAATATGGAGTCTGAACTGCTCCAAGGTGTGTGTGTGTGTGTGTGTGCGTGTGTGCGGAAGTGTTTGCGAATGTGTAGAAAACCTTTTGTAGGTTGTGTGTTGAAATGGTCTGTGTGTATGTGTGTGTTATTCTTTTGTGTTATTTGAGGGTGTGTCGGCGTAGCTGTGGGGTCTCTGAGCGTTTTAGTGTGTGTGTGTGCGTGTGTGCGCACATGTTCTCTAGGCTTTTAGTACTTCACAAGGTCAATGTATTTTTCTCCTAAAGGAACCTGCGTTCCTTTTCCAATTTGACGGCCATGGAAGTGTATAGTACCGTAGTTACCTAAAAATGACCTAACAGTTAAGCTTCTTGTTGTGTCAGGGTGACATCCATCTGACATCACACGGCCAATCATCATCAGCCTCAACCCTTTCAAGGGGGCTGCCATAAGAGGGTTCAGGGCTCTGGCTCAACCTTCAACTTATTATTTTATACTTTTAATATTACCACAAGAATTTACACACAACGTTCACCTATTACCCAACCGATTATTTTGTAACACAGAGCGAGCGCCTTGCGTAAAGGGCTCAGGC
>NC_060183.1:19655915-19658415 GCF_021184085.1 Oncorhynchus gorbuscha
GTGTGTGTGTGTGTGTGTGTGTGTGTGTGTGTGTGTGTGTGTGTGTGTGTGTGTGTGTGTGTGTGTGTGTGTGTGTGTGTGTGTGTGTGTGTGTGTGTGTGTGTGTGTGTGTGTGTGTGTGTGTGTGTGTGTGTGTGTGTGTGTGTGTGTGTGTGTGCGGTGAACATGCCTGTCACTTTGTGTTGAGTGTATGCGTATGTTGCTCCTTGTAGCCTACATGTCAAAATCTGTGTGTGTGTGTCTGTGCTGCTCTTGTGTCTGGCTGGCGGTGGCTGTGTCATGGCTGTACTATGAGGCAGCAGAGCCCATGGCCACAGATGGGCTGGAGATCTGCCTGGGGTCTCCAGAGCAAGTGGACCGGAGCTGCTCGCCTCTCTCTCCCGCCGATCTCCCTCTCACGTTGTTTACAGGGCTGGAATGCATCTCGACCTCGTTTGGCCTGCGACCGGGATTCACCTCATCCTCTCTCGCTGGTCTGTGGGGAATATGTACAGTGTTCCAAGCCACTTTGGCACATTAGGAAGCCTGTTTGTCTGATTGGGGGAAAGCCTCTGCTCTTAATCCAAAAGTAAATGAACAAGCCGGTCTGCTCCGAGGCTTGGATTGGATGTGATAAACACGTTAGATGGGGTTTTAACAACAACACGTTTTACACCATCGACCATCTCAATAATTCAGGGCAGCTGACTCAGTTTATCGCTAGTAAAATTGCATAAGAATATTTTATTTGGTCACTGGTTTGACGCTTAGCTTATTCACGAAATTCATACATTTTGGGAGAGCAACAATGGTAGTAACATTATGCGTTAGACTACTGTTAATGACGTACAGTATGTCTCAAAGTATTTCAGGTTAAAATGTTCTAGTTGTCCTCTCGTAAGTCAAATATTCAGTAATATCACCCAACTGGTGGTGTGGACCTGGAAGGATGTGTGAGCACTCTGTTGTCTCCCACTGTGGCCTCCTCCTGTATAATGGATGGCACTGGGTTTCAGCTTGTTTGCATTGTGATGTCTGGGTCACATTCAGCAGCTCAAGCCATGCCAAGCTGAACTTCTGCATCAGTCGCTCAAATATGGCAAGCAGACAGTCCAGCAGTTTGACCGTGGTAGTGAAATGTGGGGGCTTGGGGCTATTTTTTAAGACCACTTCTCTATCACAAACTCTCACCCACTTTCTAACCAGTGTGCTTGTCGCTATGGGAAATCTCCTGGCGGAAGAGAGAGAGAGTTCATCCCTCTGTAAGGATTTAGAGGACTCCCTTGTCTTTCACTTCATCAGAGGCAATTGAGTTCTTCAGCTCCCATTGTTGGTCCGGTGAGCCGAGGAGGGGCAAAGGGTTAGGGGGGGGTAGGAAGGGGAGGGGGACGCCCCCTCCCATGCACAGCGTGTGCTCTGGGTGGCTCTTAGGGGCGGGAGATGCTGGGGGTAAGGGGAGGGAGAAGAGGTAGAGGGCGAGAGAGTTATCCTCCGGAGCAATTTGTCACATTGGAATGGCTCTCGAGTTACCAGGGAGGCCCTCCTAGCAGGGGGGGGGGGGCAGGGCGTCAGAGAGGGGTCAGGGGTCACTGCCTACTCAAGCCCCGGCGGCGCGTCCGTCAGCAGGCGCTGGGAGGAGGGAGGAACGGAGGGAGAAGGGGAAAGGGGGAGGAGGTGGGGTCAGAAAGCTTGCCACTTGCCGGGGCTCTGTTTTCCTTGGCATGCTTGTAAAACCTGCAGGAGGGATTAGCATGTGAGAACATTTGCAATAGCAGCCTGAAGTGGAGCTGCCTGTCAGGGCATGTGCCCCCTGTTTCTCCGCCTCTCACCGCTCCAGTGCCACACTCTGGGGTGTTT
This sequence comes from Oncorhynchus gorbuscha, assembly GCF_021184085.1. Classification (NCBI taxonomy): domain Eukaryota; kingdom Metazoa; phylum Chordata; class Actinopteri; order Salmoniformes; family Salmonidae; genus Oncorhynchus; species Oncorhynchus gorbuscha. The sequence goes on from NC_060183.1 coordinate 19,657,752, forward strand.
CACCCCTTCCCCCAAACACATACCACCTTAACACGCTCCAGTGCCACTCGGTTGTGGGGTGTACATCTCACCAAATTGGACAATCATTTGGTCAGTCTAGTCTATGAGAAGACTTTCCAATAACTGGAATCAGAATTAGGAACGTGACATCCACCAGGTTCTCTGGCACCAGTACACTAATAGAAAAAAGATGTTCTCTAGAACCAAAAAAAAGGTTATTCGGGTGTCCCCGAAATGTAGAACACTTTCCACAGAGGGGTCCAAGACCTAAAAAAAAAAATAATAATTGTAGACCTCCACAAGTCTGGTTCATCCTTGGGAGCAATTTCCAAATGCCTGAAGGTACCACGTTCATCTGTACAAACAATAGCATGCAAATATAAACAACATGGGACCACGCAGCCGTCAGACCGCTCAGGAAGGAGACACGTTCTGTCTCCTAGAGATGAACGTACTTTGGTGCGAAAAGTACAAATCAATCCCAGAACAACAGCATCAGACCTTGTGAAGATGCTGGAGGAAACAGGTACAAAAGTATCTATATCCACAGTAAAACGAGTCCTGTATCACCATAACCTGAAAGGCTGCTCAGCAAAGAAGAAGCCACTGCTCCAAAACCGCCATAAAAAAAGCCAGACTACGGTTTGCAACTGTACATCGGGAC
>NC_060183.1:19663415-19668415 GCF_021184085.1 Oncorhynchus gorbuscha
CAGTCGACATTTGTTTAGCGCCTGAGTTTTTACGCAAAGACTTGAAGGTTTAGTGGCATAAATGATGTCAAGGCTTCACATACGTCACTGTTGGTATTTGATAAGTATAGACCGTTTTTTATGAGCCACAATAAAAATACTATCAGAAATGGTTTCCAGTTCAACGGGAATAGAAAGTTGGCACGCCAGCCCTCTTGGCCTTTTGCCCAGTTTCGTTAAGTACATACAGCTTAAAATAGGCTGTTTATTTGAAACAGAAACCCTGTCAAAAGTTATGCTAAGACAAAGAGATGGCGATGACAGTACTCTAACAAACACAACAACCAAACTCAGTAGGACAGGCCCCCCCTTATCCTCCGAGAGACGCCGGTGTTATTTTTATACCGTAAAGTTCAGGGGGCCCTACTCGGACGGTTATTTTAAGAGACATTACGTCTCCTCTGAAATCATTAAGCTGGTGGGAGGCAGTTAAGTTGCAGGTAAAAACGTCTGTTTTTATTCCTCCGTGAGTCATACGGCTGTAAATACTTATCACCTCACGTCTTCCGTTGCTCCTTAGTACCGGGGGCTTGAAGAGGACTTGCCTAAGATGACATCCAACCCACGCTTCCGGTTCAAATGCCTCGTGCTCAGAATACATTAGCGTCTCGTTGCGCCAGCAAACGTGTTTATCTCATTGTTTATTATATTATTTATTTTTGATTGATCGGTACCATCTGTGATTTGTTTGATCAAGAACCGGGGATCAGAGGTGTTGCTGCACCGGCACACACTCGCTTTTAGAGTAAGTGATTCAATTGAATGTGAGATGAAGCTTGTGTTGCTATTTCCCGTCCCGCCCTTCCTCTCCATCTATCTCTGACTGAGGGGAGTTGGATTCAATGTTTCCCTGGTTTGCATCATATAGCAGTGTTAACAACGTATAGACAGCATGGTCAGAGATAACAGCACCTTGTGCCTTCGTATCTCAGTCAGCGTGTAAATGTATAGATCGCAACCCCCTAACCAACATGGCCTATATGTTACTTTATGGGATCCCCTTATCAATCCATTGGGCGGTAAACAGTGGTTTCTTTTTGCTTCTAAATGGGAAGAACACCTGGGCACCTTGAGGTATATGCTGTCTGCACTGCAGCGATAAGAGCCTGCCGATAGGCACCGAAGATAAGGAGAAGTTCAAGTGACCCAATCTCAGAAAAAGTCAGAGAGAGACTGTGAAACAGTAAATTAAACAAAAAAGATCAAGTTTGAGACATACAACTGCTAAATTGAGCAGAGAGAGATGGAGAAGGACAAAGAAAGATTATTTTTTAAATTTATTATTTCACCTTTATTTAACCAGGTAGGCTAGTTGAGAACAAGTTCTCATTTGCAACTGCGACCTGGCCAAGATAAAGCATAGCAGTGTGAACAGACAACACAGAGTTACACATGGAGTAAACAATTAACAAGTCAATAACACAGTAGAAAAAAGGGGAGTCTGTATACATTGTGTGCAAAAGGCATGAGGAGGTAGGCGAATAATTACAATTTTGCAGATTAACACTGGAGTGATAAATGATCAGATGGTCGTGTACAGGTAGAGATATTGGTGTGCAAAAGAGCAGAAAAGTAAATAAATAAAAACAGGATGGGGATGAGGTAGGTACAAATGGGTGGGCTATTTACCGATAGACTATGTACAGCTGCAGCGATCGGTTAGCTGCTCAGATAGCAGATGTTTGAAGTTGGTGAGGGAGATAAGTCTCCAACTTCAGCGATTTTTGCAATTCGTTCCAGTCACAGGCAGCAGAGAACTGGAATGAAAGGCGGCCAAATGAGGTGTTGGCTTTAGGGATGTTCAGTGAGATACACCTGCTGGAGCGCGTGCTACGGGTGGGTGTTGCCATCGTGACCAGTGAACTGAGATAAGGCGGAGCTTTACCTGGACTTGTAGATGACCTGGAGCCAGTGGGTCTGGCAACGAATATGTAGCGAGGGCCAGCCGACTAGAGCATACAAGTCGCAGTAGTGGGTGGTATAAGGTGCTTTAGTGACAAAACGGATGGCACTGTGATAAACTGCATCTAGTTTGCTGAGTAGAGTGTTGGAAGCAATTTTGTAGATGACATCGCCGAAGTCGAGGATCGGTAGGATAGTCAGTTTTACTAGGGTAAGTTTGGCGGCGTGAATGAAGGAGGCTTTGTTGCAGAATAGAAAGCCGGATCTAGATTTCATTTTCGATTGGAGATGTTTGATATGAGTCTGGAAGGAGAGTTTACAGTCTAGCCAGACACCTAGGTACTTATAGATGTCCACATATTCAAGGTCGGAACCATAGACAGATACACAGAATGAAATAAAAATGGATCTTGTGAAGAGTCTCTGGGTAGGTCAGTTTCTGGGGGAGAAGTGGGTGGAGCTCTTGAGGGTCAGCCATGAAGGGAATGGAGGAAGTGACCTCGCAAGGGCTTGTCGCTACGAGGCTGCGTGATTTTGCCCCTCACCGCCACGCTCGCAAAGGGGGCATGCCAGGGCCCTTGAAGTGTCTGACCGCCCTGCGGGGCAGCTTCCAAACCGCTGCCGCTGAACTTATAGACCACCGGTGAATGTTATTATTTATTGATAAGTCTATTGATGTGATTTTTTTTTTTACAGAAAGGAACCCAGGGAGAGACATTTTTGTATTGTGCATCTGCCTCACACAGTCAACAGTCCGAGATAATATTGTGGAAAATAGACCCTCTGTCCGTAGTCACACAGTTTAAGTTCCTAATGGTATCTTCATGTGACACATCGTGTACACACAGTCTCAAAACTCAATGAGTTGACAGTCACCTTACTTATTGGTGCACCACAGATAACCCATTGGCTGATGTTTTATGCCACTTGTTCTGGTAGCTTAGAGGCGGGGTTTGTTTTTAGACAGATTTATGATTTATTACGGGACTTGTTGTGTGTTCAAGTTAAGAAAAGTCGTTTCCATTTCTACTCTGTATAAAGACTAGAAAAGGGTAAGGGAATGTAAGAAAGGTGACTTGTTGTTGGCTTTAAAACATTGAGTCATCTTCTTACTCAGTCATCTGACAAAGTAAATTATAGGCTATGTGATGAATAGCCTTCATTTCACAACCACTTTAGACTTACTATTATGGTGCAAGTCAAACATTCTTAACAATGTTTCTTAAATTGACATGCTGGGAACTGGGGCAGAAATACACATATGTTTGAGAGCGAGAGAGTGCACGTGCACACACACACACACACACACACACACACACACACACACACACACACACACACACACACACACACACACACACACACACACACACACACACACACACACACACACACACACACACACACACACACACACACAGTCCTTTTGTTAGAGTCTTGTTTAGGCCAGACAATGTCTACATTGTTTTCTGGGCTTTCACTGGCAACGGGATGGGCTGGAGTGTTAACCATTTCCCAATTGGGCTTCCGTGTGTGTGTGTGTGTGTGTGTGTGTGTGTGTGTGTGTGTGTGTGTGTGTGTGTGTGTGTGTGTGTGTGTGTGTGTGTGTGTGTGTGTGTGTGTGTGTGTGTGTGTGTGTGTGTGTGTGTGTGTGTGTGTGTGTGTGTGTGTGTGTGCGTGGTGCGTGCGTACGCGTGTCAGGAGCAGTGTGGAACATGGAACTTGAGGGAGTAAGAGAAAGGTGTAGTGTCCTGTTGTGTGCCTATTCCGAGTGTATGATAATTAGCTTTGAGGAAGTGATGGAACCTGACCATTACATCTATGTATGGCAAGACCTCCCACCTGAGGCTTTCTAACCAATGAACACTCGGCTTTCACGTTGCAGGCCAGTTTGTCTCTCCGTATAAAGTGCACTGTAAGAAGACCTACAGAAACGAGTGGGAGCTGGCTTGAAATGAAGTGCCCATCCCTACATTTTGAACTAGAATAGATGTGTTCAGGAAATGCCCACAATGACTTCTCAGTCCCCAACTGTGACTGAACGGCTTGGCCGGTCATCTTTAGAAAAGAAGTGGCCTCTTGCCCACTCTGCGTCCATCTTTATGTATGTTGTGACAAGTTAAATAAAGATATGCCTCCTCCCTCTGAATCGCGGTGCACCTGGGTTGTACAGACAATAGCCCTGTGGGTTGGAAGCCCTGGTGTGAAATCCTGGCCTCCTTCACTGTTAATGAGCGCCCCCAGGGTCACAGACTGGAGACAGTACCCTCACTGTTTACGAGACCAGATCTCTCTCTCTCTCTTTCACGTTCTCTCTCTCTCTATCGATATTTCTCTCTCTCTTTCTTGATCTTTATCTGTCTCTGTCTCTCTTTCTCTCTCTCTTCTCTATTCCTTGCTCAGAAACTCCCCTCTACTACAGTCTGTAAGCTCTGGCTAGCTAGTCTGAGCAAAGTCAGTGGTAGCGTTATCACAGATGTGTTCAGTAGTGTCTGTTGTTGTGGCAGCAGTGCTTTAGACCAGAGCTGTTATTAGGAGACATGGCCTCACCCTGAGACAGGGGGCTTTGTGCCTCCTATGGGCACCCAACCAGGCCTTTGCACTGTCCACTGTCTCAGACCAGACATTGCACTGTCAGGCTGACATCACAACCAACTAAGGTGCCAAATGTCGGACCAGCCGAGACGAGACGTGTGTCAATCATGGGAACTGTAACTAGAGGGCAGTAGGGGTTTGCTGTTTCACTCAGTGAAACCTAATCTAGACAAAGTCATTGTTTCTCTACGACACCGAATGTCCAGTTGTTTACGAACACCCCAAAGGACAGTCAGAGGCTGCTAAGCAGACGACAGAGGAATCTCTAGAGAAGAAGCATCCAGATTCTGACCTGTAATAGTGGGAAGCCTATTTTCTCCACCATTCGCTGTCATCTGATTTGCACAGAGAAATGTGGATAGCGGCTTTGTAACTCACAGGAATAGTTGGGAAGTCATTGTCCTCTTTACCTCTGAGTAGTATTTTAGCGGTTATAACCCTTGTGAACTAAGGCCACCCCGGGG
>NC_060183.1:19673415-19723415 GCF_021184085.1 Oncorhynchus gorbuscha
CTAAATAACCTAAATGATGATCCCTCTAGAATTAAAGTCTTAAAGATTTCTCATTAAAGGAGAATTGTGTGTTTTATACTGCAAATTCTCTATTTTTTATGTAAATGACACGTTATAGAAGGGTCCAGACACATTTTTTTTTTTGCAATTTTACTTGTTTTTGAGAAACTTGCATGACATTGTGTCATTTTGAACTTTATCCGCAACGTTATATTCCATTTTGTTTCGACTCGAGTGACCATTCTAGCAGCAGGCTACACCAAGAATGGAACAGCTGGATTAGAGGAGACGTCTTGAGTCACACAAAATGGAATATAACGCTGCGGATAAAGTTCGTAATGACCCAATTTCATGCGTATAACATCTAAAGACCTGGATCACTATACTGAGAGAGTTTCTGTTTCTAAAAGGACATATTTGGGTGTTTTAGGAGCATTTATTTGTGTTATTTCAGAGTCCCCCGTACTGCAGAACAGGAATGAGTTTCTCCAAAACACGTGAAATCGCTAAATAAGTGTCTTGACCCTTCTAGCTGTAACACGCCATTTACATAAACAATAGAGATTTGCTTGTAAAGAAGTAAACTTCTCCTTTTAAGGATTATGTGTTGCTGTATCTGGCTGAAAGATGTCCAAAGGTCAGGGTCAAATAGCAGTGCACCCAAAGGAAGCTGGATGTACAACTCTAATATTCGACTCCAAAAGTATATAGTGCTACTGTCTGCTGTCCTCTTGAATCACATTCACTGGCTAGACTGGCACCCATCCCCTGCCTGCTTCTTTGCCTGATTGCAGTGGCTGCACTTTGTTTGGGGTGAGAGATTTTGGGTGGGATGTTTTGAGAGGGGTAGTGTGGGCTGGGGGTCTACGGAGAGGCGATGAACCCCACAGCCCCAAACAACAATTTATTGCTACGGTTGAATGCACTGTGGCAGTCAAAGTTTAAAATCTTCTCTCTCTCTCTCTCTCTCTCTCTCTCTCTCTCTCTCTGAGTGTGTCTGTCTGTGTGTGTGTGTGTGTGTGTGTTGGCCGGTGGAATGCTGACTGTTTCCAGGGAGCACTTAAGCCGCCCCGAATTAGGTTTAGTTTCCCTGCTCGTACGGCGTGAGAGCGGGTCAGGGGGATTAGTTGAGAACACTCGGTATCTGATTTCTGAATAGTTTTGTATTGTCCTCAGTGAGTTTTTCAACCTGAGTGAGACTAACCTCCAATTTATTTTATTTTGTTCTTCTCAGCAGTTTCAGTGAAGACATCTCTGAACTTTCTTTAGTCTTTTGTTTGGCTGTGTTTTTATTTTCCACAGTCAGTGTAGTCAATGATCCCCGAGTGCCAGGCTCTTCTTTAGTCTCCTGAATCCTCCAAAAAAACACAATGACAGACAATTTTTTTGAATATTTTGTGGATATTTGTGACAGTTCACACCGAGGCAGGTGATTGTATTTGCATGCTCTTGCATACCTCTGCAAGTATGCATGTTTATTATTATTATTTTCTTCCCCCAGCCCTCCCAAGAATCACCTCTGATTAAAGGGCTTATTAATGTGGCACTTAAATCTACCTGAGAATACCACAAGTGCACTAAGTAAGGGAACATCCTTAAATCATAATTGCCATACATGTCAGGGAAACATTGGCCAATTTCATTCCTACATGGGTATGTTGTTAAGGAAAATCCATTATTATTGTTGCACTGGTCGGCGCTACAATAGTATGGCGTTGGTTGAAACTCAATATTAAATTCAAATTTCCTTACCATCATATCATATTTTTTTAAATATATTTTAAAAAACTTTTATTTAACTAGGCAAGTCAGTTAAGAACAAATTCTTATTTTACAATGATGGCCTACCCCGGCCAAACCCTCCCCTAACGCTGACGACGCTGGGCCAATTGTGCGCCGCCCTATGGGACTCCCGGTCACGGCTGGTTGTGATACAGTAGTAGTGATGCCTCTAGCACTGAGATGCAGTGCCTTAGACCATTCTGCAGCCCTTTAACATATGACACTACTGTTGATGACAATTCTCATATCACCTCGATTGGAGGTTAGCCGTCACTGCAACCATATACCAGATTTTGAACAGGGTCGTTAGCATTAGGAAAAAAATTTAACAAATTTGCCCCGGCCAAGCTCAATATCTAGGCATTGGATAAGAACGAGACTAAAGTGTCCATAAAATGACCATTAGACTTGCCACCTTTTCGGACTGAATACGTTTGTAGGGGCAACAGTTTTGATTAAATGAATACTTTATCACTCTCACATGCCATTGACGTGCTACCTTTCTTGTAGCATTTCTGACGATGCTAATATATTTTTCAGAGTACTAACTAACACCAGGTCAAGAAATTTGGTGGCTCGGCAACAACACAGCTTCACCAGGATACCAGTCATAAGAAAAGTATAAGAACAAACAAAGGCTACAGTAGATAGCGAGCGATATGGTGGTATTCAAGCTGAATTCCACAATGAAAAAATACAAACAGATATTTTGAATAGCTAGGTAGCTATCTAGCCAACATTAGCTTACCTGTCCAAAGTCCAGCAGCTAGCCTCTGTAACTAGCTGACACCAGTCACCTGAAAGCTAGCTAGCTAATGAAGAAGCAAAGAAAGGTAGCTAGCTATTTTTTGGTTATGGATTATTTATACACAGAAACAGCTGACCTTGACACAGAAGCTAGCTAACGTTTGCTAGCTCACATCCAAATGGGAGTCCTACATTTTCCCACAAAACATAGCTAACGTAAACTCACCCCATTCCGTACAAATGTGCGCATCTGCAACATTCAAACAAGGCTACAAAGAAAACTAATGGGACTGTAGCGACTGTGTTGACTTCAAAATCGGGGGTGTGAACTAGGTTTCTATTCAAGCGTTGATCGACATGGTAATGGCTCTATAGTATTGGAGAAAAGTTGAAAAAAAAACGGACCCTACGTTACATCGTGACGTGTCATGTCATAACGTACAGCACTCATAAAGCAACTATTTCTGTCTTACAATCTCTCTCCACCAGGTGTAGCACTTCTCTCATCCTTTTAAAACAAGAAATGGACAGTGACGGGGGTAAGGGGGGATACCTAGTCATTTTTTTGCGTCATCATTGTATGCGATCATCATTCTCAAAGCTGCTGTTTACTTCTAAGATCACTTTACCACCGCCCTAAAAACCTGATTCAAATTTGACACAAACCTTCAAATACGCATGTAATGACACATTATATAAACTCTTTATAGTGTTTTATTTACATTTTAGAGGCGATAAGGTTATAAGTTGGACAAAAAGATTATTTCACTCGTAATTCACTGTTTCACAATTCCAGTGGGTCAGAAATGTACATACACTGAGTTGACTGTGCCTTTAAACAGCTTGGAAAATTCCAGACATTTTTGTCATGGCTTTAGATGGTTCTGATAGGCTAATTGACATAATTTGAGTCAATTGGAGGTGTACCTGTGGATGTATTTTAAGGCCTACCTTCAAACTCAGTGCCTTTTTGCCTGGAATCATGGGAAAATCAAAAGAAATCAGCCGAGACCTCAGAAAAAAAGTCTGGTTCATCCTTGGGAGCAATTTCCAAACGCCTGAAGGTACCACATTCATCTGTACAAACAATAGTACGGAAGTATAATCTCCATGGGACCACGCAGCCATCATACCGCTCAGGAAGGAGACGCGTTCTGTCTCCTAGAGATGAACGTACTTTGGTACGAAAAGTACAAATCAATCCCAGAACAACAGCAACAGACCGTGTGAAGATGCTGGAGGAAACAGGTACAAAAGTATCTATATCCACAGTAATACAAGTCCTATATCGACATAACCTGAAAGGCCGCTCAGCAAGGAAGAAGCCACTGCTCCAAATCCACCGTAAAAAAGCCAGACTACGGTTTGCAACTGCACATGGGGACAAAGATCGTACTTTTTTGTAGAAATATCCTCTGGTCGGAAAATAGAACTGTTTGGCCATAATGACCATCATTATGTTTGGAGGAAAAAGGGGGGAGGCTTGCAAGCCGAAGAACACCATCCAACCGTGAAGCTTGGGGGTGGCAGCATCATGTTGTGGGGGTGCTTTGCTGCAGGAGGGACTGGTGCACTTCACAAAATAAATGGCATCATGAGGTAGGAAAATTATGTGGATATATTGAAGCAACATCTCAAGACATAAGTTAAAGCTTGGTCGAAATAGGGTCTTCCAAATGGACAATGACCCCAAGCATACTTCCAAAGTTGTGGCAAAACGGCTTAAGGACAACAAAGTCAAGGTATTAGAGTGGCCATCACAAAGCCCTGAACTCAATCCTATAGAACATTTGTGGGCAGAACTGAAAAAGCATGTACTACTAGCAAGGGGGCCTACAGACCTGACTCGGTTACACCAGCTCTGACAGGAGGAGTGGGCCAAAATTCACCCAACTTATTGTAGGAAGCCTGTGGATGTAACGGCGTTCGTCTGTTGAAAGAAGAGAGTCGGACCGAAATGCAGCGTGTTGGTTACTCATGACTTTAACGAATGAAAATGTGGTACATGAAATAACTAATACTAAATACAAAAACAACAGAACGGAACGTGAAACTAATTACAGCCTATCTGGTAACTATAACACAGAGACAGGAACAATCACCCACGAAATACAAAGCGAAACTATGGCTCCCTAAATACGGTTCCCAATCAGAGACAACGATAAGCTCCTGACTCTGATTGAGAATCGCCTCAGGCAGCCAAGCCTAACAACACCCCTAATCAGCCGCGATCCCAAATAATACAAACCCCAATACGAAAACAACATATAAACCAATGTCACACCCTGGCCTACCCAAACATATAACAAAAACACAAAATACAATGACCAAGGCGTGACAGTGGAAGGCTACCCGAAACATTTGACCCAAGTTAAAGAATTTAAAGGCAATGCTACCAAATACTAATTGAGTGTATGTAAACCTCTGGCCCACTGTGAATGTGATGAAAGAAATAAAATAGTAGCTGCTCTCTACTATTATTCTGACATTTCACATTCTTAAAATATAGATCCTAACTGATTTAAGACAGGGAATGTTTACCAGGATTAAATGTCAGGAATTGTGAAAAACTGAGTTTAAATGTATTTGGCTAAGGTGTATGTAACCTTCCGACTTCAACTGTGTATATATATATGTATATATAAACACATAATAATCTGAAACACAACCAAAACAAACAGGAAATGCATCCAACAAATGTGTATATTAAGCTTGATATGGCCATTGCCCGCTGTGAATATGGGACCAAATACTTAACTTTTTACTATTTTAATACACATATAAGTGAATTTGTCACAGTACTTTTGCTCCCCTAAAATGGGGGGGGGATATGTACAAAAAGTTCTGTAATTGATCACTAGTTCACCTGATGAAAATACCCTCAAATTAAAGCTGACAGTCTGCACTTTAACCTCATAATTATGTTTTGAGTTCAAATTCAAACGTTTGGAGTTTTGAGCCAAAAGAAGAAAAAAGGCTTCACTGTTTGTTAATTATGGAGGAATAAAAAAACACCTTTGCTTTTATACTTACAAGACCATCATGCTTGATTGAGCTATTTTGTCTTGTAGTAACGTGGTTCCTGCCTGTATTATAATTAAGCATTAAGGCACGAGGGAGTTTGTTATATGGCCACCGCTAAGGGCAGTTCTGAGCCGAAACATTTCGGGAGAGTTTGTGCATATATTGTTGCATATAAATACATATATATTTTTTAAACGTTTTGGTTTGTTTTGGACTTCGGTAAGGGTTTTTTCGGCTGTTCGGGCACACAATATTTTTGGGGGAGGCAAGCCCTAAATCGGTAGCCCAAATTTTACACCCCTTCGTCGGTGATTGGTCAACTGTAGGGATTCTTCAATAAAGTCTTTGTTGTCATTCAACGGGCGACGACTTGTTTTCGTGCACATTTTTATTGAGAAATACTGCAATATCTTAGTTAGATGTACATTTGTGTGGCTCAGATCTCCTCTGCAAAAAAACGTCAAAATTCATGACAGATTTATTGAATTATCTTAGATTCATTCTGATTATTTTGAGGAAGTGTATACTGGCAACGGTGTTTCAAAATGGACAGAACTTTTTTTTTCAAGGTCTTTTAAAGGGAGTATGCGAGCACACGCACTTGTTTTGACTAGCCGAAGCCAGCAGAACTGAAGCATGCTGAAACATTTATTCACAACGCAATGCAGACTTTAGCCGTGGTATATTGGCCATATACCACAAACCCCCAAGTTGCCTTACTGCTGTTATAAACTGGTTACCAGTGTAATTAGAAACGTACAAATATTGTTGGGGTCATACCTGTGGTATACGGTCTGTTATACCATGGCTTTCAGCCAATCAGCATTCAGGGCTCGAACCACCCAGTTTATAATATTTAATATAGAATATAGCTAGTGGATACAATATTGTTTCAGGCAACATTTCACACTGCTGATGGGCAAGTAGAAATGCCATGTCCAACAGACACTAACCAGACTGTAAACAAAAGCACGTACAAGAGTTAATTAACCCACCATAATGAACCCACCATAATGAACCCACCATCAAAGTCCTCAGCATTGGGATGTGTCAAAAAGCAAAACAGCAGCTTACTTTTCATACATTATTAACATGATCTAAATGCATTATTTGTGTATATATTCATTCATTTGTCTGGTTAACATCCTTTCTGAGTAAAATAAATAGCATGGATGCAGCCCAGCCCGAGTGGCTGTGTGACAGTTGTTTGTGTGTGTGTGTGAGATTTGAAATTAAAAGCACGTTAAGCGTTGTGATTGGAGTGAGACAGGCGTGGTTTTGCAGACACGCGACAGGCTGCTCTTCAGATGCTGATTAAGGGACAGTGAGGCGATGATGTCGTATCTGCTCAAGTTTTACCGGCCTGCCTCTTTGAACACGGTCTCTTTGAACACTGTCGCTCTGTTATCTGCTACATGCTCTGTTCCTCCGTAACAAGATGTCGCCACCCTTCCCCCTCCTCTTCATGCTTATTTATTTGGTGCTCGGCAGTAACCGAGAAGATGTGGCTTGTCGCAGAATTCGTTGTTTTCCTCGACTTTGTTGGAAAGCCCAGCATTTGGGCTCTTTCCCTCACACGTCTTGGTGAATGGAGATTTTAATTAGAACTTTTGGCACTGTCTCCATCTTGTGTTGAAATGGCAGACAAGTGACTGGCTGGTGGTGTGGCCGGGCGGGCAAGCTGATTGGTGTGTAGTGAGGCATGGATAAATCAACTGGCAGCCTGAATGGCTCAGTGGATTCTCACTGGCATTCATTGAGACCATAGCCGTTGTGTTTTCTTTTATGGGATTCTGCCTTTAGAGAAGTCTAAAATAACAGACAAAAGACAGAATGCTTCCTTGTTTTATGAAGCATGACTTGCAGTGCTATGTACTCAGAACTGATGTCCAATTTATGTTTGCAATTAAATGCAAGCTTATGCATTAGCTATTTTTTGTTTCTATCACTATCATGCAGTTTGTTGACAAGCTGCCAAAAGAGCACCCTTTTGACATGTTAGTCTTGACGGATGCTAAAACACTGGCTAAGCTCTTGTCTTGACGGATGCTAAAACACTGGTTAAGCTCTTGTCTTGACGGATGCGAAAACGCTGGTTAAGCTCTTGTCTTGACGGATGCTACAGTAAAACGCTGGTTAAGCTCTTGTCTTGAGGGATGCTACAGTAAAACGCTGGTTAAGCTCTTGTCTTGAGGGATGCTACAGTAAAACGCTGGTTAAGCTCTTGTCTTGAGGGATGCTAAAACGCTGGTTAAGCTCTTGTCTTGAGGGATGCTAAAACGCTGGTTAAGCTCTTGTCTTGAGGGATGCTACAGTAAAACGCTGGTTAAGCTCTTGTCTTGAGGGATGCTAAAACGCTGGTTAAGCTCTTGTCTTGAGGGATGCTACAGTAAAACGCTGGTTAAGCTCTTGTCTTGCCGGGTGCTACAGTAAAACGCTGGTTCAGCTCTTGTCTTGAGGGATGCTACAGTAAAATGCTGGTTAAGCTCTTGTCTTGACGGGTGCCACAGTAAAACGCTGGTTCAGCTCTTGTCTTGACGGGTGCTACAGTAAAACGCTGGTTCAGCTCTTGTCTTGACGGGTGCTACAGTAAAACGCTGGTTCAGCTCTTGTCTTGACGGGTGCTACAGTAAAACGCTGGTTCAGCTCTTGTCTTGCCGGGTGCTACAGTAAAACGCTGGTTCAGCTCTTTTTGGCTGCTGCTCCTTGCCGTGGCTTAGCGGTCACCAAATGATCGATCGCGCTCGACTGGTCGCTCTTCAAGGCATTCCTAGTCAATCACCAAACATTTCTGTAGAAAAGCCAACTATAAAGGCCTGTGAAAGGTTTGCTTTCCTTATTTTTGTTTTTATGTTTGTGTTGTGCTGCTGGTGGTATTTGCGCTTGATTCAGAATCCCTGCGCACCGGGTAAGAAAAGTGTTTCCATTTGAACTATTTAATTTTTATGAAAAGAGAAACTCTGCCTACCCGGCGGACTGGGAGATCTGTAGATAAATAGAGTGCGCCTGCTGCGCTGGCTAATCGGATAGTTCAAATCACCTACAGAGATTCCACGACCCCGGCCACAGAAAACGGTAAGATTTACTACCTTTTAAAACACGCTTCTCCCTTCTTCCGCTCGCGCTGCATCTGCAATGAATGAGAAGACAAGTGTATCGATATAATGACTTAAATGTAAATGATAGCGCTGCTTTTTTATTAGCATTAGCAGCACGTCGTGTCTACTTTAATATCGAGGAATATTTCACTTTCTCTGGTCATGCCGTGTTCAAAACGACTGGTAACTCGGGAAATCTGACTTCCGAGTGCTCAAGACAACTGGGAACTCAAGATCCGACTGGGAAAAATAGTTTTGAACGGTTATCCAACTCGGAATTCCAAGTCGTAAACTCTGGCAACTTTCTAGACCTCCAACTTTCGAACCTGAAAATGACTGATGTCTTGACTTGACCTTGTTTTTTCCCCGAGTTCCCAGTAGTCTTGAAAGCATCATGATCATCAGATGCAGGTACCATCAGTCCAGTAAAATAAAAAATAAAATGATTTGCAAATGTTTTCAATTTATGCTCAGCTGTGCCTCGCAAGTGCTCACCAACTGATCTAAAGCTCAAGTTTTGAAATATAATATGGTCTGAGAAGAGCAATATTGGCAGGCCAGACATATAGCCAATATGCTGTGATAATGTATTAGACCAGACATATAGCCAATATGCTGTGATAATGTATTAGGCCTAATGCACAAACCCCATTTTTACAGAACTGTTTTTATTAGGTTCATGTAAAAAAAAAAAGTAATGTTTAAAAGAAAATCTGAGTGGTAGATCTCTGCTTGCTTTTTGATTGCGAAAGTGGTCTTGATTTGGAAATGGTTGGTGACCACTGCTGTAGCTAATACAGTCCACATGTTCTGTTGCATCTGCGTAAGCACACCTGTTTAAACTATAGATGACCCTGCACCGCACAGCAAAGTCAGTCCTGGTATACTGTAGGCTATAGCACAGCAGACTCAAGGCAAAGGAGTTGACAGGGGAGGATCGCAGTATATGGGGATTGGGGAACAGGGTATGATTGAAGTCATTGTAATCCTCCTTAAAATGATGTGGGTTTTTGACTGGCTGTGTGTCAAACTGATTCTGCATTTGTAGGGGAGGTGTGTGTGTGTGTGTGTGTGTGTGTGTGTGTGTGTGTGTGTGTGTGTGTGTGTGTGTGTGTGTGTGTGTGTGTGTGTGTGTGTGTGTGTGTGTGTGTGTGTGTGTGGAGGTGTGTGTGTGTGTGTGTGTGTGTGTGTGTGTGTGTGTGTGTGTGTGTGTGTGTGTGTGTGTGTGTGTGTGTGTGTGTGTGTGTGTGTGTGTGTGTGTGCGTGCGTGCGTGCGTGCGTGCGTGTGTGTGTGCGCACTCTCTATCTGGGCTGGTAGTCAGTGCTGTGTAATTACCTAGAAGTGTGCCACTGAGAGGAGTAAAGTTGTGTCTTATGCAACATGGAGTCACATACGTTTACAGGCCATCTAGGTTTTAGTCACTACCACTAAGACGGATGACTCCAATTGTGTTGATGAAAGGGAGGTAATGACAGAGAAGCAACAGAGAGAAAATGGAGATGGATGGAAAAGACGCTACTAGGAAATATGTGTCAAGATCCTTCATCGCTTGTACCACAGTTTCTGTCGGTGCTAACCCGTTAGCCACCATGCTAACGCCTAGCTTGCCTCTCCTCCATTGTGGCCCACCTTCTCCCGAGCGGGCGTGCTCATGGCACACGAGCTCTCCTGCATGGGCACGAGCCTGTGTGCTGTGCATGCGTGCCGTGGTGCCTGCCTCTCGCCATTTTAATTGTTACGTCTCCTCACCCTTGATATGAGCAAAAGGGGAGGCCTCGGCAGCGCCTGGGACTTCAAAGACTACCTCCCCCAGTCTTACAAGTTGCCCGTCTCTTTGGAGGAGTAGGCTCCAGAGAGCGAGGGGGTTTGAGAGGCGGCGCCGAGTCTCGGCTGGATTGAGTTTGATTGGCTAATTGTAGCCCCCAGTGGACACAGCTGCACATCACAGAGAGGACGAGCAGAGTGGGGAGCACTGGGTGAGAGTCTACAGCTCTGGCTCATCATGGGAATGAATGGACACTGCAAAGACTCCCGCCATCCCATTCTCCCTTTCTGTAGTTGCTACCTTACCCAGCATTCTGACCGTGCTGCCTTTTGACTCTCTTTCCCTGGCTCTCTGTATCTTGCTTCACGATGGGGGAAATGAATGGACGTTGCAAAGACTACCTTTGTTCTTCTCTTTCTTCCTCTGCTGTCACGCTTCCTCTGCCTGTCACTCCAGCTCATGTAACTCTCAATTTGTTGAATAGTAGTGATGTTCTTTATGTGTTGCTCCCTGTGTCTGCAGTTTAAAACCGCGCATCGAGTTAGCGAATGTATTCACTTCGTCTACCGTTCAGCTCCATAGGGATAGGCCGTGTACAGTAGGTCACGTGCTGGCACATTCTAATGATCGCATATCAGCGTGTCATAAAGCCGTTGCATGTTTTCACCACATTTAATGAACCTACTGACCGCATGGAATCTGGGCGTGAACTAGACACAACGCAGAGTCAAAGGAATTCACAGGCAGACGCACACAAATTCACATATACAGTCTTTGTCTACTGTTTACTACTGCCCCTACTAACAAACACCACTACTGTAGTGGTGATCAAAACGGAATCTCCGCAGCTTTGAACTGCCCCCCCCCCCCCCCCCCCACCATCTCATCAAACAGAAATCAATGGATGAAACTTTGGACCCCATGTATCAGCTTTTCTTCTCTTCTCCCACTCCTCTCTGACGGTTTAGTACACTACACCACTAGAGTAAAGCACGGTTAAAAGGAAGGATGGCGCAGGAGATGACACCGTCAAGGAAGGGCCCCGGCTGAGAAGAATCAATGGGAGGGAACACTTCCACACACGGAACGGGCACACGGGGAGGGAGAAAGGGGAGGGGGTGTTTTTGGGGCCGGAAATTAGGGATTTGTCTTACCCAGAGAGAGAGAGGAGAGTAGAAAGGAAAGCCCACTTCAGAACATTTTTGAAACAAAAAGTTATTTGGGGAAGTTGTGTTGTGCGGTTAAGGTTTGTTTTATCCAACTGTGCAGAAGCGCATGGAGCTGTCTTTCTGGTCTCTTTTTTTGTGTTGGTGCACAGAAGGACTAGCTTACTCATGGCATGTCCAGGACAGACTCAGTGGGCATGAATTCCATAGAGGGGGCAGGGGATTGGGTTGTGAAATATACTACAGTAAGAATGCCATAAACAGCATTCAGACTTGAATTTGGTATCCAGTTGTAGTATTAAGTTGTGCTGGCAGGTGAAGGTCATTGTGACTGACACAGTTGGCACCACAGTGACGTGCACTCAGAATACAATTCTCCAACACTGCGAAGAATGCCTCTTCTGAAAGGACTGCATTCTCATTTTCCAGTTTTTATTGTCGGGCTTCCTGTTTTGAAAGCCATTAAGGAGCAAATTTCCTCACAGCATGAGGCGAGATAAAAAGCCCTGGTCTTTTGAAACGTGTCCAAACGCAAAACGTGAAGAAGACAGAATGATAGCTATCTGTAAACATCCCCGCGGTGGGGTCGAAGGAAAGGGGGTGATTGTGGAAAACGACGCATTCATTTGAGGCACATTTTTGATGTGATGATGACTGATGAAAGATGTGCCGGTGTTTTGTTCCATCACAGCTGTAGTATTACGCTATTCACACACACAAGTATCCCAGGGCAAGCTCACATGACTACTGTATGTAGCCCCCTCTCAAATTGCTTTGTGACATCTGCATTCAGACGTTTTTTAGCTGTCAGATTTCAGATGGGTGGTATTTATTAGGGCTGAGAATTGATTCTACAGTGCCTTCAGAAAGTGTTCACACCCCTTGACACACCCCACACCCCTTTTATCACATTTTGTTGTGTTACGAAGTGGGATTCAAATGTATTTAATTGTCGTTGTTTGATGTCAAAGTGGAAGAACCTTTTTAAAAACACTAAAACACCACATTGCCAAAAGTATCTGGACACCCCTTCAAATGAGTGGATTTGGATATTTCAGCCACACCCATTTCTGACAGGTGTATAAAATTGAGCGCACAGCCATGCAATCTCCATAGACAAACATTGGCAGTAGAATAGCCCGTACTGAAGAGCTCGGTGACTTTCAATGTGGCACCTTCATAGGATGCCACCTATCCAACAAGTCAGTGCGTCAAATTTATGCCCTGCTAGAGCTGCCCCGGTCAACTGTAAGTGCTGTTATTGTGAAGTGGGAAACATCTAGGAGCAACAACGGCTCAGACACGAAATGGTAGGTCACACAAGCTCACAGAATGAACCGGCAGGTGCTGAGGCGCGGAGTGCGTAAATATTGCCTGTCTTCGATTGCATCACTCACTACAGAGTTGCAAACTGCCTCTGAATGCAATGTCAGCAGAATAACGGTTCGTCGGGAGGTTCAGCCGCACACAAGCCTAAGATCACCATGCAAATGGTGTAGGCCGAAAGACCATCTGTGTTTGGTGGATGCCAGGAGAGCGCTACCTGCCCGAATGCATAACTGTAAAGTTTGGGAGGAGGATGAATAATGGTCTGGGGCTGTTTTTCAGGCTAGACCCCTTAGTTCCAGTGAAGGGAAATCTTAACACTATTTGAGACTTACCCAGAAAGACTCACAGGTGATTCTGTGGGCGGCAGGTAGCCTAGTGATTAGAGCATTAGACTAGTAACCTTATTCAGGGGCGGAACAACAGATTTGTTCCTTGTCAGCTCAGAGATTTGATCTTGAAACCTTTCGGTTACTAGTCTAACGCTCTAACCACTAGGCTACCTTCCGCCCACAGAATCACCTGTGAGTCTTTGTGGGTAAATCTCAAATTGCTTTCCACACCAGAATTGTGCAACATATACTCATTATTCTATTAAAAAAAGATCTGTCAAATTGGTTGTTGATCATTGCAGGACAACCATTTTCATGTCTTGTCATAGATTTCAAGCAGATTTAAGTCAAAACTGTTACTTGGCCACTCAAGAACATTCACTGTCTTCTTGGTAAGCAACTCCAGTGCAGATTTGGCCTTGTGTATTAGGTTATTGTCCTGCAGAAAGGTGAATTTATCTCGCAGAAAGGTGAATTCATCTCCCAGTGTCTGATGGAAAGCAGACTGTACCAGGTTTTTCTCTATGATTTTTCCTCTATTCAGTTTCTTTTTTATCCTGAAAAACTCCTCAGTTCTTATTACAAACATACCCATAACATGATACAGCCACCACTATGTTTGAAAATATGGAGAGTGGTACTCAGTAATGTGTTGTATTGGATTTGCCCCAAAGATACATTCGGAAAGTATTCAGACCCCTTGACTTTTTGCACATTTTGTAACTTTACAGCCTTTAACAGATTTTTAAATTATTAAATTATAATTTCATCAATCAACACACAACACTCCATAAAGACAAAGTGAAAACCGTAAAAAAAAAAAAACGTATTTATGTAAGTATTCAGACCCTTTAAGATGAGACTCGAAATTGAGCTCAGGTACAACCTGTTCCCATGAATCATCCTTGGGATGTTCACCTTCCAACAGGACAACAACCCTAAGCACACAGCCAAGACAACGTAGGGGTGGCTTCGGGACAAGCCTCTGAATGTCCCTGAGTGGCCCAGCCAGAGCCCGGCCTTGAACCCGATCAAACATCTCTGGAGAGACCTGAAAATAGCTGTGCAGTGATGCTCCCCATCCAACCAGACAGAGCTTGAGAGGATCTGCAGAGAGGAATTAGAGAAACTCCCCAAAACTAGGTGTACCAAGCTTGTAGCATCATATCCAAGAAGACTCGTGGCTGTAATCGCTACCAAAGGTGCTTCAACAAAGTACTGAGTCAAGGGTCTGAGTACTTATGTAAATGTGATATTTCCCCCAAAATTTTATTTAGACATTTGCAAAAATGTCTAGAAATGTGTTTTTGCTTTGTCATTATAGGGTATTGTGTGTAGATTAATACATTTTAGAATAAAGCTGTAACGTAACAAAATGTGGAAAAAGTAAAGTGGTCTGAATACTTTCCAAATGCACTGTAATACTTTGTATTCAGGAGAAAAAGTTAATTGCGTTGCCACATTTTTAGCAGTATTACTTTAGTTCAAAACAGGATGCATGTTGAATATTTGTATTCTGTACAGACATCCTTCTTTTCACTCACAACTAGCATTGTGGAGTAACTACAATGTTGTTGAGTCATCCTCAGTTTTCTCCTATCACAGCCAAAAGACTGTAACTGTTTTATAGTCACCATTGGCCTCATGGTGAAATCCCAGAGCGGTTTCCTTCCTCTCCGGCAACTGAGTTAGTAAGGATGCCTGTATCTGACACACATCAAAATCTGGAAAAAGTCAAGGGGTGTGAATTTGAGTTTGGATCAGTCATGGAAGTAAAAGTGATGAAAATTTGTTGGCTCACTATTTAAAAAGTTGAAAGAAAAGTTCCGCAATTGTGCCACAGCTACAGCTGACTAGCGTTAGCTTATGGTACTTTACTTGGAGTCAAAGTATCGATATAGTATCATCCAAAATAATATTGTGAAATGGATCTGAATCCATTTTTTCCCCCACCATCACTGGCATTCATTCATTTCTACATTTCTCGTTGCCCTGTTGATCAATTGTTATCAGCTGTCATAAAAGTAAGTAATCATAACATGCTTTTTCTAGTTTGATAACTCAGTAATACAGTATGGCGTAGCCTGGCACACAGTACTGCCTCTAAACCTGACTGTTAGTCAGACCCCGATTCACCTCAAGGATACATGATCAGTGTGGCCTGAGCAGCTGTTTACAGTACTAATCTCTCTACGTGCCAAACGGGGTCTTACCCTGATGATGTACATTAGGCTAATCATTAGAGCATCTGAGGTCAGCTCACCTCCTGGTTGAAGAACAGCTATTAATGAAACCTTTTCTGTTTTTCTACACCTCCATTGTTTACATTCACAGCCGAGTTGTTTAGTCTAGTTGTCTGTCAGTTGTCTTTTTTTGGGGTTTGCTGACGTCTGCTTCTGTTTGCCCTTCTCCTCAGAGTTATGCCTCTATTCCCCTCAGTCAGCCAGTCTGGCTGCGTGCAGTGCAGCAGTTTGGTGCTGCTGCAGCTCCTGCTCCCCGTGCTGCCCCCGAGCCTGGCCAGCCTGTGCCTCTTAATAAAACCGACAGGCTGTAATTGGACTTAATTGCACCCTTCGGGCGTCGTCAAATGGAGTGTTGCTAAACAAACTGCAGGGTCTGCAGGCAGGCCAGCACCGATGTCTATGGGGGCATACAGTACATAGACCTACATGTGAGGGGTAATTCAATAGGGGGAATGAAAGGTGGCTACGCGTGAGTATCCGCAAAAGGGGGTGTGTGTGTGTGTGCGCTGTATTTGTGTGCACGCTGAGATTGGAGGCTATAGCAATGCGTTCCCCCCGCACAACGAGCCAACAAAACAAGAGAGCACAAGCCTGAGAATCTCATTCAGCCAGGCAGCGTCACCTGACTGAACCTCTGTGTGCGCCACCCTTGAATAGTGCGTGACAGTAAAACCGAGAGTGTCTATGTCTTTGTGGAAGTGTCTACAACTCCAGGTGTCAAAATGCCTTTTAAATCCCTGCTAATAGAAAAATACCCCCCCCCCTGCCCCGCAGTAGGCCCCGCGTTTCAGGGTGCAAACCTGAAGCACCGCTGCCTGGTGCGGCAGCCATTTTGGAGCTGCTCTTCCCGGTGGCACTGGCTCCTCCTTAGTGGATAGGGGCCCCCCTCCCAGGACGTTGGTGGGCATTCTCCACAGGGACCTCTGTGGGGCCACTGAACACAATCGATTGAGGGCTCCTGACGCAATTCAATCATTGAAATGGCAAGGCCAGGCATGTGTGTATGGCGCCGCTGACCCCGAAACCTGCGGCCAGAAAGGAAAGAGAGAGATAATCACATTGAGCTGAGCGCAGGGCTGCTGTAGTCGCACGTCAACTGGGCTCGCTTTTCTGGACATTTGTTCCTCTTCACCACCTCCTTAGTTATTCCCCCCCCCCACATTGCAGCCAAACGGATTTGTGTTGTTGTTTTTCAAATGCCCATGTGTTAGAAGAGATAGGTTTACTGTGTGTCATTTAAAAGACTGTGTATGTAGGAACTTGATTTTGATAAAAAGGAATTATAATTTTTACGATAATGCAAACAAGTGGCGCTTCATGTGGAGCTATTGAGACCTATTGGCCTTGTGCCTGTTTAAATGTGACAAACTGTTTAGAGAAGGCCGTGAGTTGTGTGGTAATGTGGTGGGTAAGACAGAACCCATAAAGTCTAGCAGAGATTCATTACAGAGGCCTTCTGCTGCCCTGGGATGACTAGGAGACTCTTCTCCGGCCCCACTCTCCCCTGTGGGAGAAGCAACACAGCACATAATTAAGATGTATACAGCCAGGCTGGGGCTGAATGCATAGAGTAAGACCAGACAACTCTCCCTCAAGCAGAGCCTGTGGTTAGTGTTGGACTGCTGTGAATACGAGACGTGTGTGTGTGTGTGTGTGTGTGTGTCTGCCTGCCGTCTCACAGCAGTCTGAGCAGCATGCTATTACAGGGTGCCGAGCAGAACCATAGCCTCTCTGTGTCAAGGGGTCACTGGGAACCAAGTGGTGTGTATGCTGATATAGGTGTGTGTGTGTGTGTGTTTGTGTGTCTGTGTGTGTGTGTGTATGTGTGTCTGTGTGTATGTGTCTGTGTGGGTGTACTTTTATGTGTGTGTTTTTACAGTATGCATCCTGCTCTCTGACCCAAAGCATTCCCTCTGTCCCATCTCTCCATACACACCCCTCAGTAATGTAGGACCGCTCTTAGATGGCAATGGTGTGTGTCTGAGAGGACATCCTTAGGCCTTAGGCCCAACACACGCCTCAGTCGTTTCAGTGCTTTGTCACCCTCTAATGATAACTATCCATCAACGAGGGGGGCGGTGCCGGGAAAATGAAGATGGATTGAATTACCAATGTTAAATGAGATGGTTGGAGCGTTGTGGGGAACCCGTAATTACACTGTCAGGAGTACTGAACCCCTTCTACCACAGGGTAACCTTAACACATTTGCACCAGTGTTAATTACAAGGTATTTTATAGGACCAATTCAGCTCGTGTAGTTCCTAATAGCAAGTGACTGGTGCAGTCGTTTAGGAGGGATTAGCTGGTTGTGTGTATGTAGGGGGGGGTCTGTCTGTGTGTGTGTGTCTGTTATGTGTGTGGGGAGGGGGTCTTTCTGTGTGTGTCTGTGTGTGTGTGTGTGGGGGGGTCTGTCTGTGTGTGTGTGTGGGGATGTCTGTGTGTGTGTGTGTGTGTGTGTGTGTGTGTGTGTGTGTGTGTGTGTGTGTGTGTGTGTGTGTGTGTGTGTGTGTGTGTGTGTGTGTGTGTGTGTGTGTGTGTGTGTGTGTGTGTGTGTGTGGTAAGATGGAGAGAGTGAAAAGGTGGGAGAGATGTTATTTTTTTCCTTCTGAAACCTTATGACAAACACAAGCTACCAACATCTAGGGGAAACACTAAATTGACCGAACCGTATTGGTGACTCATGCCATTTTCTCTACCACCACCCCACAGCTGCATGTAGACAGGCAGCCCGATTCTGATCTTTCTTTTCACTCATTTGTCTTTTAGCCAATCAGATCAGCTCTGAAAAAGATCTGATGTGAAAAGACCAATTACTTGGGGGGGGGGTCAGAATTGGGCTTCCTGTCTAAACGCAGCCTTGTGCACGTAATCATGGCAGTGGATGATGTTTATCTGAAAGAGAGCTTTGTACACCATGGGGTATCTATGAAGAACATGTGATGGTTCAGGAATCATGGGAAAGCAGTGTAAAACCAACCAGCATAAACAAATAAACAAACAAACAAACAAGCAGACATGGTTAGATTAACACAGCCTTTTTTTCAACTGTGTGGGAAATGGAAATTGGGCTGAAGTGTTTGTAATTAAATAAGTTGTGGAAACTCCGGGAAATGGCTTAATTTCATATTGAGACACATGACTCTGGGATCTTAGCGAACCAATTAACCCTAGTGCAACTCATTAAAGCTCTGCTTTCATGGCCAGGAGCAGCGACTTATCTGCCAACACGGGACATGAAAGTGCACATTTGTAAATCCCAAACTCTAAAAGTAATTGGAAAGGTAGATACGAAGGGTGTAATCAAGTGACACGGCCAAACTTGAATGGACTGAAAATAGAAGTGATTATAAAGAATAGTGACTCTAAGAAAGATCGCTAGTCTTCGTCATAAATATGCACGTCTGTCGAGCTTTTAACTAAAATAAGCACGTCTGTCGAGCGTTTAACTAAAATAAGCACTTCTGTCGAGCGTTTAACTAAAATAAGCACGTCTGTCGAGCGTTTAACTAAAATAAGCACTTCTGTCGAGCGTTTAACTAAAATAAGCACGTCTGTCGAGCGTTTAACTAAAATAAGCATTGTTTTTTAAATAAACACCAGGATTATATAGACCTAGAGTTTAGACCCGTTTTTGTTTTTGCCCTAACACTACACAGCTGATTCAAATTATTGATGATTAGTTGATTATTTGAATCAGCGGTGTAGTTCTTGGGCAAAAACCAAAACGTGCACCTCTTGGGTTCCTGAGGACTGAATTTGGGAAACCCTGATATAAGGTATCACCATTAGCGCCACACAAAAGAAAGCTGAATTGCTTTCTTGTAAAATGGATAAATGGATCAAACAGAATGTTCCTGTTTTATTTCAACATTATAGGACCTATTATAAGACCTATTATAAGACCTAGTATATGACCTATTTAAGACCTATTATAAGACATTGTATGACCTATTATAAGACCTATTATAAGACCTAGTATATGACCTATTATAAGACCTACTATAAGACCTATTTAAGACCTATTATAAGACATTGTATGACCTATTATAAGACCTAGTATATGACCTATTATAAGAGCTATTATAAGACCTATTTAAGACCTATTATAAGACCTAGTATATGACCTATTATAAGAGCTATTATAAGACCTATTTAAGACCTCAGGAGAATAAGATGTTAGTATAAAAACATTACGGCCTACTGACATTGTCTTTCTTTCTTCTGTTTTTACCTTGCTTGTGTGTAATTGCTCTTTTAAACTGTCAATGTGCAGGTAATGAGAATAATATGATTGGAGTGCTCTTCAAGAAATACTTTTATCTTTGACTGGATTGTTGTTCATAGTTATATTTTGGGAAGAACAAGAAATATGAATTCTCCTTTACAATTGAAGCCATAGGAGATGTGTGGGTGGCCCTGATTGCCCATTGAAGCGCCGTCCGCTGGCATGGCAAATGTCATGCCGTGGTCGTCGAGTTTGCCTGTTTTTCTACCTCATTGAAAGTCCATTAGTGTCACGTCACCAGAACATTACTGCCAGTCATTACTTGACTTGAAGATGGTCACTGTGTGTGCTCAAACCTGCTCTTTCACCTAAAACAAATCGCTTACTGTAAGTCCTTTTGTACGTTCTTAAAAATAAAAAAAATCTAATGGGTTAATGGTATTTCGAGGCACTACTCTGCTTTGTCCATGTAGAGGTCTTTCTCTCACTGTGCGTACGTGCGTGTGCGTCATCAAGCCTTTACACACCGCCGCTCAAACAATCTCCGTCATCTGCATCAAAATAATTACAGGGAGATAAACAGAACAATTTGACCATTTTCACAGTGATCTAATCTGAAACAGGCCTGTGAAAGCACATGGGGAAGATGATCAAATCCCTGCTTAATGGAAATGATCACTGCTGTATGTTCAGCATTAATCTAGCAGAGGTATTACAAATGCAGCGTTGCTCATTTTGTTCTGCATTTAGCCAGCTTGTTTGTTTTAGCCACATTTACAATGTTGTACATAAAACGCCAGGTAAATGTGTCACTGTACATTTCAGTTGAGTCCTTCTTCATCAGTGGGATTTGTAGCCTACAGCTAAACCTCCGATGGATGTATTAAAGGACTTGTTTTTGAGGTGCAGACATGGACTCTGATGGACTAGGGGAAGTGTATTGGTTACAGACCTCTTGCTCTATACAGCCCATCTCCCCTCGGCTAGAAGGCAAATAGCATCCGAAATCTGATTAGCCCCATTATAAAGAGTGATATTTACATCTCGCCGATTCTCGGGCACTATGTCAGTGCCCTCCACTGCTTCAGTGCCGGGAAAAGCCTGCTCTTTTGACAGATAGTAGATATCCCCACCGTCGCTTGTTTGGACAACTGTGTCTTCTGTGACGGGGAAGAAAAGACGGGCAAGAAAATAAAAAGCATCTAAATAATGTCAAAAGATCATAAATCAATGGGCCCGGAGGAACGTGATCCCCGCGTCTCTGTATATGATGTCCCCCATCGCATTACGAGTGTCTCGCTGCTAAAATTGCTTCTGTTGGCCCCCTTCGGAGATGTAATTCAAGCACGAGGAAGCCGTCTGACCATGTTTAGACATCAGCAGAAAATAAGCCTTTTTACTTAAAGGTTACTATCCAAGGTTTATTGGGTTACATGTTCATCAATGTTAGGAAAGGGGGAAAGTTGGGCAAACAAAGGTTTATTCATGTGCAGGTTCAAATTTCGAAAACACTTTGTGATGTCATGTGTACAAATCTGGAAATGATCAATTGAAATGAGCTGATGTATGGTATTTAATTTAATTTAAATACTTAATATATTAATACTTAATTTAATTTTTGTTGTTGTATTTTTGTGTAGCATATCATGTATCCATGATCCATTAATGGGTAAAAAAATATAACATTTAAATGCAAAGTTAAACTATGAGGGGGCGTTATACCATGCCACATAGGCTACATTCCAATACTACTTATCAGTACAGGGGATATTGGATATTAAAGTCTAAACTAATTTTAATTCTAAACATGATTTTTACCTCAGATTTGTCAAGTGATATGAAATCTGGTGTATTTAATTACTATTTTAGGATAGAAGTTAAATAATTATACAGTAGGCCTAGGTCTATATTTTTATTTGACAATAGGTTGGTTAAAAGGTTTTTATCTGAGTCTCAATCCATGGGTTGTATTTGACGTTACAAGTTTCAAGTTCTGTGGAAGAAGTTGCAATCTGTTATAATGAGAGAAGGGAAATATGGCACCACTATGCTTTGTGTTTCCCACTGAGGCCGAGAAATAGACACAGGATAACAATAAAAATAACTATTTTTGGACATTTCTAGAAGATAAATTGAATTTCTTTGCTATTTTGGAGGTCCTCTTTGTAAATGCAATTGTAATGAACACATTCAGAAACCAGAGAATAGATTTATCCTCAGCTTCAAATAAGTCTGTTATCAGACTCTGTCATTCGCTCCTTCCCATTTTCCAGCTGCTAATTGATGTTTTTGATGTTGGCTAGAAAATTGAAGAAAATGTCATGTGTGAACCAGCGCGGAAGTTAATAAGATTGACTTCGTTGACTGAATTCACAATGAGCGAAGGGGAGGTGTGTAATGGGGACTTCGCCCGTTCGTCTTCGAGGGTGGGGGGTGAAATTGACACCCTGCATGCTGTAGGCCTAAAACGATCGATATGGAGAGATGGAGCATTTGGGATGGTTCCCCCCCTAATCTGGATCTCTTTTTTTAGCTGTTTTTTTGTGCTTTGTTTGCCCACTTTGCTCTATGGAGTTGCTGATTCGTGCGCATAAGCAGCTGTTTATCCAGAGGGCTCCTGCCCCGGACCAGGCCTAACAATTCTGTGGAATCGTCTCCCAGCCCCCCTCGCTCCAAACAATGCTCGTTCTTAATGCTGTTTTGAGTCTGAAAAGGCTCAGAGCTTTAAAAAGGTGAGATTAAGATATGGCCAAAAGATGCACCGATATCAGTTAGGGTCATTGCATATGCTTGGGCGATGTGTAACAGAGCTCAAACCCAAATCCCCTTGAATAAAAGGATCGAAGCGCCACCGTGGTTGTTCCATCTTGAGCCGTTTATGTAGTCTTGGCTGAAAGCCGAGTGCAGTCCCTCGTCCAAAAATTCACTCCATATATTTTCCGTTGTCGTTTTATTCGTTCTCTTTATTATCATTATTATTTTGGAACTTCGGAATAAATCGACGTTCCAACCTTTTTATCACTCCCTTTTTATTTCGATTGGCGTTACTGTGAGGTGTTTTGGGGTTTCCGAGTTTTTAATTAGGGTGCGGATTAGCCGAGTTTGGTTCAGCGCCTCAGATTATTTCCCCCTGGTCTTTAGGGGACTGAGCTAAAACCCGAATACGGCCAGTACCCCCAAGCGGTCCTCTTTTTGAAGACACGGAACAAAAAAAAGTGCCCTCCGCTAGCGTTAGGCCCTCCGAGGATCGTGGGTAAAGGACATTATTCTCGGAATAGCCAATTATTTCCACCGGCAATGATCGGTTAGTGCTTCTTTCCCCCACCCCTCCAAATACCCCCCCCCACCCCACCCCCGCCCTCAACTCGCCATTTGAAATGCTAACACAATGAAATATTTTTCTATTGGTCCGTGTCCCTCGGCTAAGCCACTGCCGCGGGCAGGGAATTTCATCGACTGATGAGACCAGAGGCAGGCCCGATAAAAAGGTTACCTGTACGTGACATGCACTCCAAGTAGCTAGCGCTACCTTCAACTCTAAAGTTCTGTAACTTTTGTTTGACTTTTTATCGTTCGTGAGGCCACAGTGAGGCCGCAAAGGCTAGAAATGAAGCAAGCCTTCTTGTTACTGTTTACTGAAATACTGAACAATGTGACTACTGATTCACTCTTTGTTTGATTGCGTCATTTTTACGAGAACCGTTTTCCATTACACGTTATATGTTTTTTTTTAGCGAATAGATTTTCAGTAAATGAGCTTTAATCAATTAAGGTGCTTTTCAGATGATAGTAGAAATATTTTTGCAAACTTAATGCAGCATTGACAATAATTTGTTGCTCAATGAAATAGATACTTAAGATTGTTTATGAAAGTTTTTTTTTTTTTTAAACCATCATCTTATTTGTTGTATTTTAATTTCACAAATTGTACTACCGAACGGTTAGTATATATGTGTGTGTGTGTGTATATATGTGTGTGTGTGTTTGTGTATATATATATTTATTTATGTGTGTATATATATATATATATATATATATGTAATTATTACATTTTTTAAAACAATATTATGCATTTAATTTTTTGCAGTCTTCGCACTGACCCCAAGTTTTGTTTGGCTTGACTAGGTCAGAATGAAACAGTACAGGTGCACCTGTCACATTTGAACCCTTCAGGTTTGGGTAAGGTAGGAAGGAAGAGAGGGGAGGAGGAATTGAGGCCTTTTCTCAAATTGTTAGTCAAATATATGTGGGCACAGAATAGGTATATATGGTTGCTGCAATACTCCCAACCCTATCTTTCAAATGCACACACACACACACACACACACACACACACACACACACACACACACACACACACACACACACACACACACACACACACACACACACACACACACACACACACACACACACACACACACACACACACACACACACACACACACACACACACACACACACACACACACACACACACACACACACACACACACATTGCTGTCTATGAGGACTGAGGCATGTGTCTCCCCATGGCTGCGGCTTCATGACAACATGCCATTAGAAATAGCAGGCCTGTTGATCAATCCTGCCGACATGACAGCTTCGCGCCGCGAGGCCCGGCTCTTTGAGTACCGGGGCTGCGGCAGCACCCTCTCCCGTTTCTCCCCACTAATTGGTGAAAGTTCTCTTATATATGCTCATGGCACAGCCCCCCCCCCTCTTCCTCCTGCTCCTCTTCTTCCTTTGCATTTTCTCCCCTTCCTCTATCCATCCCCCATGCATATTTTTATTTTATTTTTTTACTTTAACATTGTCACAATGGAAATGCTAACTTTTAGCTAGATAGTGCGAGTGGGTTAAGATAAAGGCTGCGTGTGCCGCAGGCGTTGCTCCGTCTGCATTTACTACGGTTCTAGTGCAGCTCGGTTTGACGGGGACTCCTGGCACATCATCAGTGCAACATAGGAAGCGTCAGAAGAAAAATACGTCTCTCATTGCTGATTGGTGATTTTACTTGCAGGGAGAATGAGGTCATGAACGTTAAAGCAATATTTGACATTGTCAATTCACTTGATATTGTTTGAAATGGAACATTTGAAATGAAATGTTCTTCGTCATACAATATCATAATGTCATCAAATTCGAAACCAATTTAATTGTTGCCTTTCACAACAGCTGTATAGTAGCACGAGTCTTTTTACTTATTCAATTCATTGTATAATCTCTCTCCTTTTATCAAACAGAATTAAGTTGAACAGTGAAAAACGTCAAAACAATTGTCAGGTAATCTCTCTCTGTTGCCTGCCGGCTGTCAAGGCAGTGCAGCGGTAGCGTTTGAATCCACCGGCATCTCCCCCATCAGTCTTTAACACCACACACTCTGAGTCTCCTCTGAAGTAAATAAATGAGTGCGTGAAGGGGGGAGATGAACACACGTTAAATGTTTAACGGTCTCACATTTGTCATCTATTTACCCCTTCTTAATTAAACAGACACAGCTTAGCCCTGGAAGTCCAATGCATCCACACGCACACGTAGACACACACACACACACACACACACACACACACACACACACACACACACACACACACACACACACACACACACACACACACACACACACACACACACACACACACACACACACACACACACACACACACACACACACACACACACACACACACACACCTCTTTAGCACTGGAGCCTGAGCACAAACACTGAGTTACTGATGATTAATTTAGTCATTCATATTTATTTTACTCTGCCCTTTTAGGTTAGTCGAGGAATGGAGGCAGAACCTGACATCTCGTACCCATTGTGTTTACAGTGGTGCTTGTTCATATCTATTTCCCGTCTGCTGTAGTGGTGGAATGGAGAGAGCAGATAGGACTTCTTCTGAGTGGGTTAGACTCTGTTTTTTGTGTTAGGTTCATTAAAGTAGCCTCTGTAGAGGGTTTGCCCGGAAAAGACGGTGTTCCGTGGGCTTGTCTGGATTTGTTTATTACTGCGTATGTAATTGGGATTTAGTGTGAACTGAAAACATTAACTACTACCTCCACCCAGTGGCACAAAAGGAGAAAAAAATCCCAGGTATGATTGGCAGTGTGCAGTATCTAATGTGGGTGTGAAGACTTGCCTCGGGCGGGGGGAGAAGGAAGGGGGGGTGGGGGTTTACCACACAATAGCATTGCTAGATTTAGCATTCTGCATTGTTCCTCTTATCCTCACACTATTTCATACTGTAAACTCGGTCAGAAGACTCGTCTCATTATCGGCAGTGAATTGTAATGGTGTCGTCTTTAGAAGCGGCAGCAGAGCCGACTGAATGTGACTTTTTTTATGCATCGTAGCATGCAGTCAATCTGTGTGTGTGTGTGTGTGTGTGTGTGTATGTATTTTCATGCGAGTGTTTGTGTGAATCAGCAGGGAGATCTGCACCACTGTAAAAGCTACTGTATTCTCCATGTTAATCATTCCCTTAAATCTGCTGCAATTAACCGTACGTGTGGTTGTACAGTAGTGGTGTGCCAGGTTTCCATGCTGCCAGGGAGAAAGAGAGAGCCGGTAGTAAAGCCCGGGCCTCGGGTGAGTGGGAGAGAGGAGAGTAGAGGAGAGGAGAGAGGAGACGAATTGGGGGTTCCTCAGAAGCCCCTTCTCCAGATCCGAGGTGGGATCAAAGCGGCATGTTTTATGTGGCTGGTGCGAGACTTTGAAGTCCCCGAGTCACCTACAGCACTCACTTCATCAAGTTCACTAGTGTCTTAATAGCGGATCAATACGTTTCAAAGTGGGAGAGTTAATTTGATACTAGTGCTGATGTGATCATGCTGGGCCACAGAGCTGCCTGCTCTCCTCTCCTTCTCTTCACTGAGATTGGACCTGTTTTAGACTCTGAACATGCATTAAGATGTGGAGGGGTTCTCTGATAATTGTTTGCTCTTAAAGACCGACTCCGGTGAACACCTAATTAATTGGGCTGTCAGGTATTACAACATGATTTATCCAATAAGAATTCTTTTTGTGTAGTGTCTAATTTTGTTGTCCTTGTTGTTGTTATCATTATTATTATTATTATTATTCATAGACATAAACATTTATATCGATGTAAAATTACAAAATCTATAAGGAACACGCAATTATGTTGTAAAATTCGACATATATTAAACTATTACTGCTATGTTTGGAAAATATTCTAAAATTTTAGAACTAAATGTTCTCCCATGTTAAAGTAGAACTCTAAATATAGCAGTAGATTAAAACAAATATTGACTATGTTCTAATTTTTTTTAAAGCCATATCTAAATATGATATTTCACACTGACCATAATACATCTCTTATAAAAATGACAGCTATATACTATACGTATCTTAAAAATAAAAACACCAAATACAAATCACGGCTATGGGCTTTTCGAGTCGCAGAAAAATGTAGATACGGAGCTGTCGGTCCTAAGCTGCTTTCTTCATTTCCATAAAAGACACTACCATCTGTATTTTGGGGCGGTAGTGATGGTGGGCTGTTGGGGTCGAATCGGCACCTTGAGAACAAAAGCCCAATTTAGAATGTTCATCTAAGGGTTGCTAATGGTATTAAATGTCCGGCGGGGTGGTCGGCAGGGGCCCGACACTCCAAGGTGCGCCCAAAGCTTGACCCCCAACATGCACCAATTCACCGGGCCGGTGGCATTAGTGCCCCACATCTGCCATTTTTGGTACACCCCCCCTCAGCACCATTTTACTATATTTCATAGTAGTCATTTTCTAGAGAAAAGAGAAAGTAAGTATTAACGTGCCCAAAAGAAAAGCTTCAGACTCACCCCCCTGACCGATAACTGGAAAATGAAAGCAGCGAAAGCACGTCACAGAATGGTAGAAATTGTTTTTATCAAACGAGTTCGCTTTCTGTTTGTTCAAAATCTTACGCCTCAATGCATGAGAAGACAAAATATATTTTTTTGCAGAATATTCTTTTTCCAGAAGATGTTGGATTAACAGTAGGACTGAACTAATTGGCATGTTACCCGGCTAATTTCTCAGCGAGGCAGGCGAAGGTAAGAATGCTGGTGATTACGGCGCTATTTGTTTAAAACACATTTTTATTACGCCTTGGTATTATTCCGGCCAGTCTCGATCAGAACATATGTGATTATTTAGACGTGATTTTTGATGTACATCCCAGATTGTACGTAGTGCATTTGAGACTGGTAGGAAAAAGATTCTTGAGCTGTAAGCTGGTGGTTCTGATGGTTTAGGGAAGGGTTTTACTGGTTAATGTTGAGATGTTGGTAGCGGGTGGTGGTAAAGGCTGCATGTGTGGTCCATGGCAATCGGCACTGTGTCAGGCTCCGCGTAGAGTGCTGGAGGTCCAGGTTTTTGATGAATGTTTCATGGCAAATTTGTGCAGGAATTATTTACTATTCCGCGTCTGCAGCGCATTCCTCTTCATTCCAACTCATGTTAAAAATCACCCAGGAGAAAGTGTTCCGTGAGGATGGCAGTAATGTCCCTCATAATTCAGGTTCTATCGAAAGGAGAGAAAAAAATAATACTTTTTGAATGTTGTCACAGTAAATATTTGTAATTTGTGGTTTCTGTCCTTTCAGTAAAAAACGGTAAAAATCATTAGTCAGAATATTTATATTTTCCTGACGTTCCTCCAGCTCACGCACAATGAAATAGTGAATCATTAAAAGTGTATTAATCTTGTCTCCAGGGAGGCGCCTTAAGATGATGTTGAGTCTTTTTCTTTAAATTGTTGTAGTAAAAAAAAACTCCCAGATTTGGTCCCTGTCAGTCAGAAATAATTGTGTGCTTAATCTTGTCCCTGATGAATGACTTGGAGTTCAGCAGTGGGCCAGGTCCAATGACAAATACAATATTAATATTCATTAACTGCTTTGACAATGCTAATTTTGAAGCACTAGTAAAGGGCCTTCCAAAGTTAGCGGCCAAAGCATCAGAGCTGCACAAGGTGGCGAGATAATTTACTGGTTTACTGAGCTGAAGGCTTTTAAAGTCTAAGGAAGGGGGAAAAAGCTGGGTACCACAAACAAAATACAAGAGAAAAGGAAAAAGTTCAGACGCATTGGAAACCAGGACTGCGGAAGTAATACGATCAAGAGACGGCTACCAGAATTTGACTCCTCCGATGCCGCATCTTTGAGCTCATATATATATTTTTTTAACAAAAATTTGAAACCAAAAAAAAATAGCATAACATGGTAAGTCAGCACATTCTCGTTTTTGTTGAATCTTTTTGATCGTTTCAATTATCACCATTTGAAGATCAATAGTCATTTTTTTCTGCTATGGTTGAAAGGCTCACAGCGGTGGTATGGTGGATGGTCTGAACATGGCTTTAAGAGTGGGCTTCCTCTCTTCAAGCCACCAGTTGGCCGGGCTTCATTTCCTTTCGCCAGTTTGCTAGGAACCATACCGGCTTGTTTCGATGTATTAGTATTTTTGTTATTGTTAACGGCTGTTGTTAGCTTGTCTTCCGGCTTTGTTTGACTTTGGAGTCGGGGATCTTTTTTCTTCTCGCTTGTCTTTAGAGATTACAGGACGACAGTAGAGGTTGCAAAGCTGTAACGTGGCGACAGGTCTTTTGTTAATAAATGTCTGGTTGGTCTTTTGGTGTCGTTGTATTTTCCCGGGGTCCCTTCATGAAAACCTGGGGCTATCGGCGGGCAGGACCGGGGGGGGGCAACGTGGCCACAACACCACACACTCGCTGCCCGATCGGATGACTTCCTTTGGCTTTTTTGTTGTCGTTGTTGATGCCCTGTGTTGATTTTTCATTTAGCGACTCCTATTGAATGGAGCGTGGACGGCGTTGGGGATTCATGACATGACGACGGACACTCCACTGCTTGAGTTTAGCCAAGTTAGGGCAACTCCTATAGAAAAGTCGAGTATCTTTATGTCTGCCAAGCCGCCCGGAAGAAAGCCTCTCTCTCTCTCCCTATCTCTCACTTCTGTCTCTCACTTCTGTCTCTCACTTCTGTCTCTCACTTCTTTTTATTGTTCTTGCAACTTATCAAAGAAAGAGAGATGGACACGAAAGAGCTTATTAGGGGGGATATGAAGATGGGCCAGGGGGAGAGAGGGACTCCTGGTCAGATGCGAAGGAGAGCAACGCTGCCTGAGTGAGTGTGTGTGTGTGTGTGTGTCTGAATGAGGGGGCTGAGTGTTTTCAGCCCGGTTTGGGGCGCTTGCTCTCTCCTCTGTCGGACCTGGATGTGCTTGCCATTGCTGGCTGGTGCTCCACCGTTCATTTTCCCTCTTCGTTGGGCTGGTGTGTTATCGACTCAGCCGATCGGGTGTTTGGTTAGCGAGGGGCTGTCGTAGATGGGGTGCTGCCCCCCAGTGGATTAGGGGATGACATGGTGATGGGCGTCTTGTTGTAGTCTGTGCACTGCCATGAGCGCCAGCATGCTTGTTTTAACCAGGAACCGAGCAGCATCCCAAATACAGCTCTTTTAAATGGTAAGACATTATCTATTGTCTCCTGTGCTTTCTTTGTTCAACTAATGTGAGCAAACTTTAAATCTGGCTTTAAATGTCATTATTTCATTGGAGTGTGTTGACATTATTGTATGTCTTCCATTTGGCAATTTATAATCGTTTAGTTGCTAAGTGACAGGTTGAAAGGAAGTGTTTGATTGCTTTGTCTGACAGTCTGACAGGGTTTTTTCGAAGGCAACACTAATCTTAAATTATATGTATTATTTTGTCAAAATAATCATACTGATATTGATATTAAATCATAACAATTATGATTAAGGTAATGAAAACAGTGAAGTTCTCCGTACAACCTTTAATTACTAAATATCATTTATTTTTTCTTCAGTTTCTTCTAATGCATTTTTATATATATATTTTTTTCGATCTATTTTGATAGTTATTGTTGTCAAATAATTTAGCTTTAAAAAAAAAAAATTTAAAAAAAAATTATGAAACTAAATTTCTATTGTCAGTACATTTTCTATTAAATCAATTATCATGGTATGTAGATTAGGAGCATCTCTTGGAGTTTATGCCAGTCATTTTCATTTAGTGTCCAGTCTTATATTCCTCAAAGTTAAGTACAAATGAGTGGGATTTGTAACGGTCTCTGTCCATTGTTGTCTATTCCGGTGTTCTCTCTTTCTACAGACTCTCCTCTCTGACATTTCTTTTCTTGCACACGTTGTAGTCTAGTGCGAACGCCGGAGACAGTGGAGTGGGATGGAGGGTCTTTTTTATTTCTCTCTTTCTTCAGAGTCGCCTGTTGCCGTTGTGGCCCGGAGGATTGGGAGCTGTCCATCATTTGCGGGCGAACTGGCAGTTTACTTAAGAGAGGGCACATGGGACAAAGGAGGTCGCGGGAGTGTGGCGGCCGAGTTGAATGGAGGGAGGGAGGGCAATTAGCCACCACGTTGTGAGGGGCTCATTTACTTGTCAAGCCGGAGCCTCGTTGCTTTTGTGGGAGCCGTGTAAAGGACATTCCCAGGGCTTTGTTTTGGCATTAAGGGCCTCAGGACTGCCTGGCGAAGGCCAGAGTAGAGCAGGGGGGAAAAAGAGAGAGAAAGAAAGTGAAAAAACATATTGAAATAAAAGAGTTGGATAAAAGCCATACGGTAGGTTTTTGTTGTTTCCGTTGTTGTCTATTGTTCCTCAGATATTGAAATATACTGGACCACCTTTTCAGTTGGCCCTATATTTAAAATACATTTTTTAGATTCACTATCACAAGGTAAAATGAAGTGACAATGTGTTTGGAGTATACCGCCGGCCAATTCCACCGATTTGTTTTGTCTCTTAAGTAATATTGCAATGATATAATTATAGATGTATTAGAAACCAACTTTTTATATTTAAAATAAAATATGGAATTAAACCTTGGTGAAGCAGGTTGTAGTGCAAATGAGTTCATTCACCCTGCGTGTTAATTGGTTTCTACGTCTCCGAGGTATGCTTGCCCTGGTCAAACGCCCTGGATGTGCTAAGAGTCTGCTAAAAGATGGGGACAGGAGCATGGTTGTGGGGCCCGAATATTCAGAGGAAATGATCTCAAGATAATAACGTTTAAGAGAAGGAGTACAGTGAGAGCAGTAGGGGGTGTGGGAGGCTTTAGGCCTGGTTGATCTCCTCACACGGAGAGGTCAGAAAGAGTTGGCGGTGGAATCCTCCTCCCATCTTCAGTGTTGTTGGACAGGAAAACAACAGAACGAAAGCCCCACGCAGATGTCACGTCCGTGTCAAAGGGAAGACAAATACCTTTCTTTCTCCTATTCTCCTTCCCCCCCCTGGAAAGTGGGGTTGGACAGGGGACTGTCAGTATCACACGGATAAGTGACTGTTGGCCACACTTTGCTGAGCCTCCCTTTGTGGATGTTGTCGTGTCTTGTTCTTTTTTTGTCCCCCTCTCTCCTCTTTGTCTTTTTTCTCTTGCCTTGCTGGCTTTACCTTGTTCTAGCCAAAGCTTTTCAAGCTGCCATTTCAACTCTGGGCATCCTGGAGGGACCGCAGAGCCCACACACACACACACACACACACACACACACACACACACACACACACACACACACACACACACACACACACACACACACACACACACACACACACACACACACACACACACACACACACACACACACACACACACACACACACACACACACACACACACACATATACACACAGATACAAGCGTGCAATCTGGGAATCACAATTTTGTTGTGTATATTTCGTTCTTGTTTGTTGCTTGTGGGAACACTTCTCTGCACTGCCGGGAAGCAGCACTTGATTTTTGTTTTTCTCGCCTCGGTTCGTGTTCTCGCTTTCATTTCTTGTGACCGGCACAAACTTTCCTGAGAGAGGAGGCTGCGAAGGGCTGCTGAGAGTGGTGGAGGGAGCGGAGGATTCCTCAGGCTGTTTTAGGGGAGGTACGGGGTGGGGTGGGGGGCAGGCCACTAGGCCCCAGACCCTGAGCCCCATCCATGGATCTTCAGAGACATACGCTTGTGGTACTTCCAGTCACAAAACCCCTTGAACAACAGACCTGTCGTGTGGCGATGAGGAGGCCTCAGTTTGAGGGACACGCACATGTCCCGCTGCACACGCTCCAGTACTTTTGGGGGACGAAGAACTGAGGTCTAAGAAAAGACGAAGAAGAGGTAGAGGAGGAAAAAGCGGGTGAAGAAGAAAGGGAAGGCCGTGGTAAGGGAGTAGAGGTGGGAGGCAAGTGGAAGGGAAGGCCGTGGTAAGGGAGTAAAGGTGGGAGGCAAGGGGAAGGGAAGGCCGTGGTAAGGGGGTAGAGGTGGTAGGCAAGGGGAAGGGAAGGCCGTGGTAAGGGAGTAGAAGTGGGAGGCAGGAGAAAGGGAAGGCCGTGGTAAGGGAGTAGAAGTGGGAGGCAGGAGAAAGGGAGTAGAAGTGGGAGGCAAGGGGAAGGGAAGGCCGTGGTAAGGGAGTAGAATTGAGAGGAAGGGGAAAGGAGAGGCCGTGGTAAGGGAGTAGAGGTGGGAGGCAAGGGGAAGGGAAGGCCGTGATAAGGGAGTAGAAGTGGGAGGAAGGGGAAAGGGAAAGGGAAGGCCGTGGTAAGGGAGTAGAAGTGGGAGGAAGGGGAAAGGAGAGGCCGTGGTAAGGGAGTAGAGGTGGGAGGCAGGGGAAAGGGAAAGGGAAGGCCGTGGTAAGGGAGTAGAGGTGGGAGGCAAGGGGAAGGGAAGGCCGTGGTAAGGGAGTAGAGGTGGGAGGAAGGGGAAAGGAGAAGGGAAGGCCGTGGTAAGGGAGTAGAGGTGGGAGGCAAGGGGAAGGGGAAGGCCGTGGTAAGGGAGTAGAAGTGGGAGGCAGGAGAAAGGGAAGGCCGTGGTAAGGGAGTAGAAGTGGGAGGCAGGAGAAAGGGAAGGCCGTGGTAAGGGAGTAGAAGTGGGAGGCAGGAGAAAGGGAAGGCCGTGGTAAGGGAGTAGAAGTGGGAGGCAGGAGAAAGGGAAGGCCGTGGTAAGGGAGTAGAAGTGGGTGGCAGGAGAAAGGGAAGGCCGTGGTAAGGGAGTAGAAGTGGGAGGCAGGAGAAAGGGAAGGCCGTGGTAAGGGAGTAGAAGTGGGAGGCAGGAGAAAGGGAAGGCCGTGGTAAGGGAGTAGAAGTGGGAGGCAGGAGAAAGGGAAGGCCGTGGTAAGGGAGTAGAAGTGGGAGGCAGGAGAAAGGGAAGGCCGTGGTAAGGGAGTAGAAGTGGGAGGCAGGAGAAAGGGAAGGCCGTGGTAAGGGAGTAGAGGTGGGAGGCAGGAGAAAGGGAAGGCCGTGGTAAGGGAGTAGAAGTGGGAGGCAGGAGAAAGGGAAGGCCGTGGTAAGGGAGTAGAGGTGGGAGGCAGGAGAAAGGGAAGGCCGTGGTAAGGGAGTAGAAGTGGGAGGCAGGAGAAAGGGAAGGCCGTGGTAAGTGGGAGCAGAAGTGGGAGGCAGGAGAAAGGGAAAGGAAGGCCGTGGTAAGGGAGTAGAGGTGGGAGGCAGGAGAAAGGGAAGGCCGTGGTAAGGGAGTAGAAGTGGGAGGCAGGAGAAAGGGAAGGCCGTGGTAGGCAGGGGAGTAGAAGTGGGTGGCAGGAGAAAGGGAAGGCCGTGGTAAGGGAGTAGAAGTGGGAGGCAGGAGAAAGGGAAGGCCGTGGTAAGGGAGTAGAAGTGGGTGGCAGGAGAAAGGGAAGGCCGTGGTAAGGGAGTAGAAGTGGGAGGCAGGAGAAAGGGAAGGCCGTGGTAAGGGAAGGAGTAGAAGTGGGAGGCAGGAGAAAGGGAAGGCCGGGAGGTAAGAAAGGAGTAGAAGTGGGAGGCAGGAGAAAGGGAAGGCCGTGATAAGGGAGTAGAGTGGGTGGCAGGAGAAAGGGAAGGCCGTGGTAAGGGAGTAGAAGTGGGAGGCAGGAGAAAGGGAAGGCCGTGGAGGCAGGAGAAAGGGAAGGGAGTAGAAGTGGGAGGCAGGAGAAAGGGAAGGCTGTGGTAAGGGAGTAGAAGTGGGTGGCAGGAGAAAGGGAAGGCCGTGGTAAGGGAGTAGAAGTGGGAGGCAGGAGAAAGGGAAGGCCGTGGTAAGGGAGTAGAAGTGGGAGGCAGGAGAAAGGGAAGGCCGTGGTAAGGGAGTAGAAGTGGGAGGCAGGGGAAAGGAGAGCAGGGGGTTATGTACCCGCGGGATGGCGTTTTAGCGGGGCCGGAGGAGAGGGGCGCCAGAGGAGGAGTCCTCGCCCCCGGGCTCTCCCTCCTCCAGCAGATTGGCTGCTGGCATCTCAATCTCAGTGGCTGGGTGAGTAAAGCACACTCCCCTGCCTCTCTTCATCTCCCTTTCTCTCAATTCCTGTGCTCCATAACTTTTTCTTTCCGTTGAACTTTGAGGATCAGATGATGGTTGGTGTGATTAAGGTGGGCCCAGGGGGTATTCCCCCTTACTGTAAGTGCAAGCTGGTGGTCTTCTGCTTTAAAGTGGCTTTAAAGAGTGCTTTTTCCTTTCAAATATTGTAACTCTTAACTTTTTTTTTTTTGGTGTCTGTGTGTGTTTCTGTGCGGGGAGGGGGTTCTTGATCTTGATGTGTGTATGGGAGGTATGTGTGGGGATGTGTTAATGAGCAGTGTACATTTACTGAAACAGTCTGAAAACAGGAAGTAGCAGCATTGGAAATAATTGTGCTTTTTGCCATTTTGTTTTTAAATCTATAAACAGTTATTTACTAACTCATTTACATTTAAATAGTTATTTCAATATTGCATGGTTATTCCTCAAAATATCACATCTCGTTATCCAGCTGAATAGTATTTCCTAGACAAATAATGACATGATTATGCTCACGTCTAACCATGGAATGTTAAATATAATTGAAATAACCCACAAATTATCATATTCCTCTGTTAATTTTGCAGTCTAATTCAAAATTATAATTGGCTCTTTCAACTGAAAATGTGAGGCGCTGATTGCATTTCAAAAGATGACAGAACTTGGTGTAGCTCTTGTGCTGCGTAGAGACACCTCTTCAAGTCAGGTAGGAAAGCTCAAAAGATGTTTACATTTTAACGGGAAAGACAAACACACTCAGCATTCATGTTGCTCTTGTATAAACCTCAAAATTGACGACATTAAAATCAATGTCAGACAATTATTCATCAAAATCACATTGGCAAACGTTTTGTGTAAGATATATTGCGGAATGTAAATTTGACAAATGAAAGACTTCGGTATGAAAGATTGAATGAAGAGAGATGGAGAATGAGAGCAAAGGCTTTTTGCCCAGATAACATTTTTTGTTCGGTTTTGTGATCAGCAGCATGCAGCAAAGTGAATAGATTAAGTTTTAAATATACTGACTCGGTCTCTGGGGCAAGATGCTCTGGACTGGGCTGCTTTCCCCACTTTCTGGAATAGCATTTCTGATCGCCTGGCGCCTTCCTAAATTCTTTCATTTTTTCCCAACGCAGCACTGAGATCTTTTAATGTTACAGACAGATACTATTTTAGTCAAACACGACAGTGAGAGTTGGTTTTGCGTGTAAACAAAAAGTATGTAATTAATGCTGTAGAAATGTTCCAGTTTTAACTACAATATGGTGATCTAATTTAATGTTTTATTGCTAACAGTGAGAGGGTAAATGTAGTTACTGGAAACAGAGGTGGGAAATGAGCGTCACTTGGAGATTAGAATATTTTTGCCTGGAAGGGGCACTCTGAGGAAGGGGAAGGGGCACTCTGAGGAAGGGGAAGGGGCATTCTGAGGAAGGGGAAGGGGCACTCTGAGGAAGGGGAAGGGGTACTCTAAGGAAGGGAAGGGGCACTCTGAGCAAGGGGAAGGGGCATTCTGAGGAAGGGGAAGGGGCACTCTGAGGAAGGGGAAGGGGTACTCTAAGGAAGGGCAAGGGGCACTCTGAGGAAGGGGAAGGGGTACTCTAAGGAAGGGCAAGGGGCACTCTGAGGAAG
Source organism: Oncorhynchus gorbuscha (assembly GCF_021184085.1). Lineage (NCBI taxonomy): Eukaryota > Metazoa > Chordata > Actinopteri > Salmoniformes > Salmonidae > Oncorhynchus > Oncorhynchus gorbuscha. Next base: position 19,710,051 of record NC_060183.1, read on the forward strand.
GGGAAGGGGCACTCTAAGGAAGGGGAAGGGGCACTCTGAGGAAGGGCAAGGGGCACTCTGAGGAAGGGGAAGGGGTACTCTAAGGAAGGGGAAGGGGCACTCTGAGGAAGGGGAAGGGGCACTCTGAGGAAGGGCAAGGGGCACTCTGAGGAAGGGAAGGGGCACTCTGAGGAAGGGGAAGGGGCACTCTGAGGAAGGGGAAGGGGCACTCTGAGGAAGGGCTCTCTGAGGAAGGGGAAGGGGCACTCTAAGGAAGGGGAAGGGGAACTCTGAGGAAGGGGAAGGGGCACTCTGAGGAAGGGGAAGGGGCACTCTGAGGAAGGGGAAGGGGCACTCTGAGGAAGGGGAAGGGGCACTCTGAGGAAGGGGAAGGGGCACTCTGGGGAAGGGGAAGGGGCACTCTGAGGAAGGGGAAGGGGCACTCTAAGGAAGGGGCACTCTGAGGAAGGGGAAGGGGCACTCTGAGGAAGGGGAAGGGGCACTCTAAGGAAGGGGAAGGGGCACTCTGAGGAAGAGGAAGGGGCACTCTGAGGAAGAGGAAGGGGCACTCTGAGGAAGATAATGGGGCACTAAGGAAGGGGAAGGGGCACTCTGAAGAAGGGGAAGGGGCACTCTGAGGAAGGGGAAGGGGCACTCTGAGGAAGGGGAAGGGGCACTCTGAGGAAGGGGCACTCTGAGGAAGGGGAAGGGGCACTCTGAGGAAGGGCAAGGGGCACTCTGAGGAAGGGGAAGGGGCACTCTGAGGAAGGGGAAGGGGCACTCTGAGGAAGGGGAAGGGGTACTCTGAGGAAGGGGAAGGGGCACTCTGGGGAAGGGGAAGGGGCACTCTGAGGAAGGGGAAGGGGCACTCTGAGGAAGGGGCACTCTGAGGAAGGGGCACTCTGAAGAAGGGGAAGGGGCACTCTGAGGAAGGGGAAGGGGCACTCTAAGGAAGGGGAAGGGGCACTCTGAGGAAGAGGAAGGGGCACTCTGAGGAAGATAATGGGGCACTAAGGAAGGGGAAGGGGCACTCTGAAGAAGGGGAAGGGGCACTCTGAGGAAGGGGAGGGGAACTCTGAGGAAGGGGCACTGAGGAAGGGGAAGGGGCACTCTGAGGAAAAGGAAGGGGCACTCTGAGGAAGGGGCACTCTGAGGAAGGGACACTCTGAGGAAGAGGAAGGGGCACCCATAGGAAGAGAATGGGGCACTGAGGAAGGGGAAGGGGCACTCTGGGGAAGGGGAAGGGGCACTCTGAGTAAGGGGAAGGGGCACTCTGAGGAAGATAATGGGGCACTAAGGAAGGGGAAGGGGCACTCTGAAGAAGGGGAAGGGGCACTCTGAGGAAGGGGAAGGGGCACTCTGAGGACGGGGAAGGGGCACTCTGAGGAAAAGGAAGGGGCACTCTGAGGAAGGGGAAGGGGCACTCTGAGGAAGGGGAAGGGGCACTCTGAGGAAGGGGCACTCTGAGGAAGGGGAAGGGACACTGAGGAAGGGGAAGGGGAACTCTGAGGAAGGGGAAGGGGCACTCTAAGGAAGGGGAATGGGCACTCTGAGGAAGGGCAAGGGGCACTCTGAGGAAGGGGAAGGGGCACTCTGAGGAAGGGGAAGGGGCACTCTGATGAAGGGGAAGGGGCACTCTGAGGAAGGGGAAGGGGTACTCTAAGGAAGGGGAAGGGGCACTCTGAGGAAGGGGAAGGGGCACTCTGGGGAAAGGGAAGGGGCACTCTGGGGAAGGGGAAGGGGCACTCTGAGGAAGGGGAAGGGGAACTCTGAGGAAGGGGCACTCTGAGGAAGGGGAAGGGGCACTCTGAGGAAGGGGAAGGGGCACTCTAAGGAAGGGGCACTCTGAGGAAGAGGAAGGGGCACTCTGGGGAAGAGGAAGGGGCACTCTGAGGAAGGGGAAGGGGCACTCTGAGGAAGAGGAAGGGGCACTCTGAGGAAGATAATGGGGCACTAAGGAAGAGGAAGGGGCACTCTGAAGAAGGGGAAGGGGCACTCTGAGGAAGGGGAAGGGGAACTCTGAGGAAGGGGCACTGAGGAAGGGGAAGGGGCACTCTGAGGAAAAGGAAGGGGCACTCTGAGGAAGGGGCACTCTGAGGAAGGGGAAGGGACACTGAGGAAGGGGAAGGGGAACTCTGAGGAAGGGGAAGGGGCACTCTAAGGAAGGGGAAGGGGCACTCTAAGGAAGGGGAATGGGCACTCTGAGGAAGGGCAAGGGGCACTCTGAGGAAGGGGAAGGGGCACTCTGAGGAAGGGGAAGGGGCACTCTAAGGAAGGGGCACTCTGAGGAAGAGGAAGGGGCACTCTGGGGAAGAGGAAGGGGCACTCTGAGGAAGGGGAAGGGGCACTCTGAGGAAGAGGAAGGGGCACTCTGAGGAAGATAATGGGGCACTAAGGAAGAGGAAGGGGCACTCTGAAGAAGGGGAAGGGGCACTCTGAGGAAGGGGAAGGGGAACTCTGAGGAAGGGGCACTGAGGAAGGGGAAGGGGCACTCTGAGGAAAAGGAAGGGGCACTCTGAGGAAGGGGCACTCTGAGGAAGGGACACTCTGAGGAAGAGGAAGGGGCACCCATAGGAAGAGAATGGGGCACTGAGGAAGGGGAAGGGGCACTCTGGGGAAGGGGAAGGGGCACTCTGAGTAAGGGGAAGGGGCACTCTGAGGACGGGGAAGGGGCACTCTGAGGAAAAGGAAGGGGCACTCTGAGGAAGGGGAAGGGGCACTCTGAGGAAGGGGCACTCTGAGGAAGGGGAAGGGACACTGAGGAAGGGGAAGGGGAACTCTGAGGAAGGGGAAGGGGCACTCTAAGGAAGGGGAATGGGCACTCTGAGGAAGGGCAAGGGGCACTCTGAGGAAGGGGAAGGGGCACTCTGAGGAAGGGGAAGGGGCACTCTGATGAAGGGGAAGGGGCACTCTGAGGAAGGGGAAGGGGTACTCTAAGGAAGGGGAAGGGGCACTCTGAGGAAGGGGAAGGGGCACTCTGGGGAAAGGGAAGGGGCACTCTGGGGAAGGGGAAGGGGCACTCTGAGGAAGGGGAAGGGGAACTCTGAGGAAGGGGCACTCTGAGGAAGGGGAAGGGGCACTCTGAGGAAGGGGAAGGGGCACTCTGAGGAAGGAAGGGGCACTCTGAGGAAGAGGAAGGGGCACTCTGGGGAAGAGGAAGGGGCACTCTGAGGAAGGGGAAGGGGCACTCTGAGGAAGAGGAAGGGGCACTCTGAGGAAGATAATGGGGCACTAAGGAAGAGGAAGGGGCACTCTGAAGAAGGGGAAGGGGCACTCTGAGGAAGGGGAAGGGGAACTCTGAGGAAGGGGCACTGAGGAAGGGGAAGGGGCACTCTGAGGAAAAGGAAGGGGCACTCTGAGGAAGGGGCACTCTGAGGAAGGGGAAGGGACACTGAGGAAGGGGAAGGGGAACTCTGAGGAAGGGGAAGGGGCACTCTAAGGAAGGGGAAGGGGCACTCTAAGGAAGGGGAATGGGCACTCTGAGGAAGGGAAGGGGCACTCTGAGGAAGGGGAAGGGGCACTCTGAGGAAGGGGAAGGGGTACTCTAAGGAAGGGGAAGGGGCACTCTGGGGAAGGGGCACTCTGAGGAAGGGGAAGGGGCACTCTAAGGAAGGGGAAGGGGCACTCTGAGGAAGGGGAAGGGGCACTCTGGGGAAAGGGAAGGGGCACTCTGGGGAAGGGGAAGGGACACTCTGAGGAAGGGGAAGGGGAACTCTGAGGAAGGGGCACTCTGAGGAAGGGGAAGGGGAAGGGGCACTCTGAGGAAGGAAGGGGAAGGGGCACTCTGAGGAAGAGGAAGGGGCACTCTGGGGAAGAGGAAGGGGCACTCTGAGGAAGGGGAAGGGGCACTCCGAGGAAGAGGAAGGGGAACTCTGAGGAAGATAATGGGGCACTAAGGAAGAGGAAGGGGCACTCTGAAGAAGGGGAAGGGGCACTCTGAGGAAGGGGAAGGGGAACTCTGAGGAAGGGGCACTGAGGAAGGGGAAGGGCCACTCTGAGGAAAAGGAAGGGGCACTCTGAGGAAGGGGCACTCTGAGGAAGGGGAAGGGACACTGAGGAAGGGGAAGGGGAACTCTGAGGAAGGGGAAGGGGCACTCTAAGGAAGGGGAAGGGGCACTCTAAGGAAGGGGAATGGGCACTCTGAGGAAGGGCAAGGGGCACTCTGAGGAAGGGGAAGGGGCACTCTGAGGAAGGGGAAGGGGTACTCTAAGGAAGGGGAAGGGGCACTCTGGTGAAGGGGCACTCTGAGGAAGGGGAAGGGCCACTCTGAGGAAGGGGAAGGGGCACTCTGAGGAAGGGGAAGGGGTACTCTAAGGAAGGGGAAGGGGCACTCTGAGGAAGGGGAAGGGGCACTCTGAGGAAGGGGAAGGGGCACTCTGAGGAAGGGGAAGGGGCACTCTGAGGAAGGGGAAGGGGTACTCTGAGGAAGGGGAAGGGGCACTCTGAGGAAGGGGAAGGGGCACTCTGGGGAAAGGGAAGGGGCACTCTGGGGAAGGGGAAGGGGCACTCTGAGGAAGGGGAAGGGGCACTCTGAGGAAGGGGAAGGGGCACTCTGAGGAAGGGGAAGGGGCACTCTAAGGAAGGGGAAGGGGCACTCTGAGGAAGAGGAAGGGGCACTCTGAGGAAGGGGAAGGGGCACTCTGAGGAAGAGGAAGGGGCACTCTGAGGAAGATAATGGGGCACTAAGGAAGAGGAAGGGGCACTCTGAAGAAGGGGAAGGGGCACTCTGAGGAAGGGGAAGGGGAACTCTGAGGAAGGGGCACTGAGGAAGGGGAAGGGGCACTCTGAGGAAAAGGAAGGGGCACTCTGAGGAAGGGGCACTCTGAGGAAGGGACACTCTGAGAAAGAGGAAGGGGCACTCATAGGAAGAGAATGGGGCACAGAGGAAGGGGCACTCTGGGGAAGGGGAAGGGGCACTCTTAGTAAGGGGAAGGGGCACTCTGAGGAAGAGGAAGGGGCACCCATAGGAAGAGAATGGGGCACTGAGGAAGGGGAAGGGGCACTCAGGGGAAGGGGCACTCTGAGTAAGGGGAAGGGGCACTCTGAGGAAGATAATGGGGCACTAAGGAAGGGGAAGGGGCACTCTGAAGAAGGGGAATGGGCACTCTGAGGAAGGGGAAGGGGCACTCTGAGGACGGGGAAGGGGCACTCTGAGGAAAAGGAAGGGGCACTCTGAGGAAGGGGAAGGGGCACTCTGAGGAAGGGGAATGGGCACTCTGAGGAAGGGGCACTCTGGGGAAGGGGAAGGGACACTGAGGAAGGGGAAGGGGAACTCTGAGGAAGGGGAAGGGGCACTCTAAGGAAGGGGAATGGGCACTCTGAGGAAGGGCAAGGGGCACTCTGAGGAAGGGGAAGGGGCACTCTGAGGAAGGGGAAGGGGCACTCTGAGGAAGGGGAAGGGGCACTCTGAGGAAGGGGAAGGGGTACTCTAAGGAAGGGGAAGGGGCACTCTGAGGAAGGGGAAGGGGCACTCTGGGGAAAGGGAAGGGGCACTCTGGGGAAGGGGAAGGGGAACTCTGAGGAAGGGGAAGGGGAACTCTGAGGAAGGGGCACTCTGAGGAAGGGGAAGGGGCACTCTGAGGAAGGGGAAGGGGCACTCTAAGGAAGGGGAAGGGGCACTCTGAGGAAGAGGAAGGGGCACTCTGGGGAAGAGGAAGGGGCACTCTGAGGAAGGGGAAGGGGTACTCTGAGGAAGAGGAAGGGGCACTCTGAGGAAGATAATGGGGCACTAAGGAAGAGGAAGGGGCACTCTGAAGAAGGGGAAGGGGCACTCTGAGGAAGGGGAAGGGGAACTCTGAGGAAGGGGCACTGAGGAAGGGGAAGGGGCACTCTGAGGAAAAGGAAGGGGCACTCTGAGGAAGGGGCACTCTGAGGAAGGGAAGGGACACTGAGGAAGGGGAAGGGGAACTCTGAGGAAGGGGAAGGGGCACTCTAAGGAAGGGGAAGGGGCACTCTAAGGAAGGGGAATGGGCACTCTGAGGAAGGGCAAGGGGCACTCTGAGGAAGGGGAAGGGGCACTCTGAGGAAGGGGAAGGGGTACTCAAAGGAAGGGGAAGGGGCACTCTGAGGAAGGGGAAGGGGCACTCTGAGGAAGGGGAAGGGGCACTCTGAGGAAGGGGAAGGGTACTCTGAGGAAGGGGAAGGGGCACTCTGAGGAAGGGGAAGGGGCACTCTGGGGAAAGGGAAGGGGCACTCTGGGGAAGGGGAAGGGGCACTCTGAGGAAGGGGAAGGGGCACTCTGAGGGAAGGGGAAGGGGCACTCTGAGGAAGGGGAAGGGGCACTCTAAGGAAGGGGAAGGGGCACTCTGAGGAAGAGGAAGGGGCACTCTGAGGAAGGGGAAGGGGCACTCTGAGGAAGATAATGGGGCACTAAGGAAGAGGAAGGGGCACTCTGAAGAAGGGGAAGGGGCACTCTGAGGAAGGGGAAGGGGAACTCTGAGGAAGGGGCACTGAGGAAGGGGAAGGGGCACTCTGAGGAAAAGGAAGGGGCACTCTGAGGAAGGGGCACTCTGAGGAAGGGACACTCTGAGAAAGAGGAAGGGGCACTCATAGGAAGAGAATGGGGCACAGAGGAAGGGGCACTCTGGGGAAGGGGAAGGGGCACTCTTAGTAAGGGGAAGGGGCACTCTGAGGAAGAGGAAGGGGCACCCATAGGAAGAGAATGGGGCACTGAGGAAGGGGAAGGGGCACTCTGGGGAAGGGGAAGGGGCACTCTGAGTAAGGGGAAGGGGCACTCTGAGGAAGATAATGGGGCACTAAGGAAGGGGAAGGGGCACTCTGAAGAAGGGGAATGGGCACTCTGAGGAAGGGGAAGGGGCACTCTGAGGACGGGGAAGGGGCACTCTGAGGAAAAGGAAGGGGCACTCTGAGGAAGGGGAAGGGGCACTCTGAGGAAGGGGAAGGGGCACTCTGAGGAAGGGGAATGGGCACTCTGAGGAAGGGGCACTCTGAGGAAGGGGAAGGGACACTGAGGAAGGGGAAGGGGAACTCTGAGGAAGGGGAAGGGGCACTCTAAGGAAGGGGAATGGGCACTCTGAGGAAGGGCAAGGGGCACTCTGAGGAAGGGGAAGGGGCACTCCGAGGAAGGGGAAGGGGCACTCTGAGGAAGGGGAAGGGGCACTCTGAGGAAGGGGAAGGGGTACTCTAAGGAAGGGGAAGGGGCACTCTGAGGAAGGGGAAGGGGTACTCTGGGGAAAGGGAAGGGGCACTCTGGGGTAGGGGAAGGGGCACTCTGGGGAAGGGGAACTCTGAGGAAGGGGCACTCTGAGGAAGGGGAAGGGGCACTCTGAGGAAGGGGAAGGGGCACTCTAAGGAAGGGGAAGGGGCACTCTGAGGAAGAGGAAGGGGCACTCTGGGGAAGAGGAAGGGGCACTCTGAGGAAGGGGAAGGGGCACTCTGAGGAAGAGGAAGGGGCACTCTGAGGAAGATAATGGGGCACTAAGGAAGAGGAAGGGGCACTCTGAAGAAGGGGAAGGGGCACTCTGAGGAAGGGGAAGGGGAACTCTGAGGAAGGGGCACTGAGGAAGGGGAAGGGGCACTCTGAGGAAAAGGAAGGGGCACTCTGAGGAAGGGGCACTCTGAGGAAGGGGAAGGGACACTGAGGAAGGGGAAGGGGAACTCTGAGGAAGGGGAAGGGGCACTCTAAGGAAGGGGAAGGGGCACTCTAAGGAAGGGGAATGGGCACTCTGAGGAAGGGCAAGGGGCACTCTGAGGAAGGGGAAGGGGCACTCTGAGGAAGGGGAAGGGGTACTCTAAGGAAGGGGAAGGGGCACTCTGGGGAAGGGGCACTCTGAGGAAGGGGAAGGGGCACTCTGAGGAAGGGGAAGGGGCACTCTGAGGAAGGGGAAGGGGTACTCTAAGGAAGGGGAAGGGGCACTCTGAGGAAGGGGAAGGGGCACTCTGAGGAAGGGGAAGGGGCACTCTGAGGAAGGGGAAGGGGCACTCTGAGGAAGGGGAAGGGGTACTCTGAGGAAGGGGAAGGGGCACTCTGAGGAAGGGGAAGGGGCACTCTGGGGAAAGGGAAGGGGCACTCTGGGGAAGGGGAAGGGGCACTCTGAGGAAGGGGAAGGGGCATTCTGAGGAAGGGGAAGGGGCACTCTGAGGAAGGGGAAGGGGCACTCTAAGGAAGGGGAAGGGGCACTCTGAGGAAGAGGAAGGGGCACTCTGAGGAAGGGGAAGGGGCACTCTGAGGAAGAGGAAGGGGCACTCTGAGGAAGATAATGGGGCACTAAGGAAGAGGAAGGGGCACTCTGAAGAAGGGGAAGGGGCACTCTGAGGAAGGGGAAGGGGAAGGGGAAGGGGAACTCTGAGGAAGGGGCACTGAGGAAGGGGAAGGGGCACTCTGAGGAAAAGGAAGGGGCACTCTGAGGAAGGGGCACTCTGAGGAAGGGACACTCTGAGAAAGAGGAAGGGGCACTCATAGGAAGAGAATGGGGCACTGAGGAAGGGGCACTCTGGGGAAGGGGAAGGGGCACTCTGAGGAAGGGGAAGGGGAACTCTGAGGAAGGGGCACTGAGGAAGGGGAAGGGGCACTCTGAGGAAAAGGAAGGGGCACTCTGAGGAAGGGACACTCTGAGAAAGAGGAAGGGGCACTCATAGGAAGAGAATGGGGCACTGAGGAAGGGGCACTCTGGGGAAGGGGAAGGGGCACTCTGAGTAAGGGGAAGGGGCACTCTGAGGAAGATAATGGGGCACTAAGGAAGGGGAAGGGGCACTCTGAAGAAGGGGAAGGGGCACTCTGAGGAAGGGGCACTCTGAGGAAGGGGAAGGGGCACTCATAGGAAGAGAATGGGGCACTGAGGAAGGGGCACTCTGGGGAAGGGGAAGGGGCACTCTGAGTAAGGGGAAGGGGCACTCTGAGGAAGATAATGGGGCACTAAGGAAGGGGAAGGGGCACTCTGAAGAAGGGGAAGGGGCACTCTGAGGAAGGGGCACTCTGAGGAAGGGGAAGGGGCACTCTGAGGAAAAGGAAGGGGCATTCTGAGGAAGGGGAAGGGGCACTCTGAGGAAGAGGAAGGGGCACTCTGGGGAAGGGGAAGGGGCACTCTGAGGAAGAGGAAGGGGCACTGAGGAATGGGAAGGGGCACTCTGAGGAAGAGGAAGGGGCACTCTGGGGAAGAGGAAGGGGCACTCTGAGGAAGGGGAAGGGGCACTCTGAGGAAGGGGAAGGGGCACTCTGAAGAAGGGGAAGGGGCACTCTGAGGAAAAGGAAGGGGCACTCTGAGGAAGGGGAAGGGGCACTCTGAGGAAGATAATGGGGCACTAAGGAAGGGGAAGGGGCACTCTGAAGAAGGGGAAGGGGCACTCTGATGAAGGGGAAGGGGCACTCTGAGGAAAAGGAAGGGGCACTCTGAGGAAGGGGAAGGGGAACTCTGAGGAAGAGGAAGGGGCACTCTGGGGAAGGGGAAGGGGCACTCTGAGGAAGAGGAAGGGGCACTCTGAGGAAGGGGAAGGGGCACTCTGAGGAAGAGGAAGGGGCACTCTGGGGAAGAGGAAGGGGCACTCTGAGGAAGGGGAGGGGGCACTCTGAAGAAGGGGAAGGGGCACCTTGAGGAAGATAATGGGGCACTAAGGAAGGGGAAGGGGCACTCTGAGGAAGGGGAAGGGGCACTCTGAGGAAGATAATGGGGCACTCTGAGGAAGGGGAAGGGGCACTCTGAGGAAGGGGCACTCTGAGGAAGGGGAAGGGGCACTCTCAGGAAGGGGAAGGGGCACTCTGAGGAAGGGGAAGGGGCACTCTGAGGAAGGGGAAGGGGCACTCTGAGGAAGGGGAAGGGGCACTCTGAGGAAGGGGAAGGGGCATTCTGAGGAAGGGGAAGGGGCACTCTGAGGAAGGGGAAGGGGCACTCTAAGGAAGGGGAAGGGGCACTCTGAGGAAGAGGAAGGGGCACTCTGAGGAAGGGGAAGGGGCACTCTGAGGAAGAGGAAGGGGCACTCTGAGGAAGATAATGGGGCACTAAGGAAGAGGAAGGGGCACTCTGAAGAAGGGGAAGGGGCACTCTGAGGAAGGGGAAGGGGAAGGGGAAGGGGAACTCTGAGGAAGGGGCACTGAGGAAGGGGAAGGGGCACTCTGAGGAAAAGGAAGGGGCACTCTGAGGAAGGGGCACTCTGAGGAAGGGACACTCTGAGAAAGAGGAAGGGGCACTCATAGGAAGAGAATGGGGCACTGAGGAAGGGGCACTCTGGGGAAGGGGAAGGGGCACTCTGAGGAAGGGGAAGGGGAACTCTGAGGAAGGGGCACTGAGGAAGGGGAAGGGGCACTCTGAGGAAAAGGAAGGGGCACTCTGAGGAAGGGACACTCTGAGAAAGAGGAAGGGGCACTCATAGGAAGAGAATGGGGCACTGAGGAAGGGGCACTCTGGGGAAGGGGAAGGGGCACTCTGAGTAAGGGGAAGGGGCACTCTGAGGAAGATAATGGGGCACTAAGGAAGGGGAAGGGGCACTCTGAAGAAGGGGAAGGGGCACTCTGAGGAAGGGGCACTCTGAGGAAGGGGAAGGGGCACTCATAGGAAGAGAATGGGGCACTGAGGAAGGGGCACTCTGGGGAAGGGGAAGGGGCACTCTGAGTAAGGGGAAGGGGCACTCTGAGGAAGATAATGGGGCACTAAGGAAGGGGAAGGGGCACTCTGAAGAAGGGGAAGGGGCACTCTGAGGAAGGGGCACTCTGAGGAAGGGGAAGGGGCACTCTGAGGAAAAGGAAGGGGCATTCTGAGGAAGGGGAAGGGGCACTCTGAGGAAGAGGAAGGGGCACTCTGGGGAAGGGGAAGGGGCACTCTGAGGAAGAGGAAGGGGCACTCTGAGGAATGGGAAGGGGCACTCTGAGGAAGAGGAAGGGGCACTCTGGGGAAGAGGAAGGGGCACTCTGAGGAAGGGGAAGGGGCACTCTGAGGAAGGGGAAGGGGCACTCTGAAGAAGGGGAAGGGGCACTCTGAGGAAAAGGAAGGGGCACTCTGAGGAAGGGGAAGGGGCACTCTGAGGAAGATAATGGGGCACTAAGGAAGGGGAAGGGGCACTCTGAAGAAGGGGAAGGGGCACTCTGATGAAGGGGAAGGGGCACTCTGAGGAAAAGGAAGGGGCACTCTGAGGAAGGGGAAGGGGCACTCTGAGGAAGAGGAAGGGGCACTCTGGGGAAGGGGAAGGGGCACTCTGAGGAAGAGGAAGGGGCACTCTGAGGAAGGGGAAGGGGCACTCTGAGGAAGAGGAAGGGGCACTCTGGGGAAGAGGAAGGGGCACTCTGAGGAAGGGGAGGGGGCACTCTGAAGAAGGGGAAGGGGCACCTTGAGGAAGATAATGGGGCACTAAGGAAGGGGAAGGGGCACTCTGAGGAAGGGGAAGGGGCACTCTGAGGAAGATAATGGGGCACTCTGAGGAAGGGGAAGGGGCACTCTGAGGAAGGGGCACTCTGAGGAAGGGGAAGGGGCACTCTCAGGAAGGGGAAGGGGCACTCTGAGGAAGGGGAAGGGGCACTCTGAGGAAGGGGAAGGGGCACTCTGAGGAAGGGGAAGGGTCACTCTGAGGAATGGGAAGGGGCACTCTGAGGAAGAGGAAGGGGCACTCTGAGGAAGGGGAATTCTGAGGAAGGGGAAGGGGCACTGAGGAAGAGAATGGGGCACTCTGAGGAATGGGAAGGGGCACTCTCAGCAAGGGGAAGGGGCACTCTGAGGAAGGGGAAGGGGCACTCTGAGGAAGGGGAGGGGCACTCTGAGGAAGGGGAAGGGGCACTGAGGAAAACTTGAATGTTTTATGAAAATAGAAATAACAGTAAATAACAGTTATTGTGGACAATAATTTCATGTTGCCATGGTAATGACATCGATTTGTGTGTTGCTTTTTTTGCGCTTATTAAAGTCCACAGACACACGCTCCAAGCATTCCCTCTTTCTCTTTCTCTCCCTACCTCCCACTCCCCTTGTACAGTTTGTGTTTTCTGCAAACTGGCACGTTTTGGGAGCGGTTCAGGGCCTTGGCAGCCGCTTCTGTTTGCTCTGTCATTTGTGGGCCTGCGAGTACCCCTATCCATCACTACGCTGTCAGTCCCCCCCCCCCCCTCCCTGGCTCATCCCCACTACAGCTCATTACAGCCCGCAAGCCATTGTGACAACTCATCATATCATGACACAAAGGACGGAGAGACGCACTAGGCCCCCCAGGGGCCACAAGGTCGCCACCTTCACATTTAGTCTTCAAATTGCCCTGTAAGGTGCCACCAAGCGGATATGCAAGGCCAACAGCTTTTCTCACAGGGCCCCTCTCTCTCTTTCTCTCTGTCCTCCTCCTGTCCCTCTCCTTCTGTCTCTCACAGGGCCCCTCTCTCTCTTTTTCTCTGTCCCCCTCCTGTCCCTTTAATTCTGTCTCTCACAGGGCCCCTCTCTCGTTTTCTCTCTGTCCTCCTCCTGTCCCTTTAATTCTGTCTCTCACAGGGCCCCTCTCTCTCTTTCTCTCTGTCCTCCTCCTGTCCCTTTAATTCTGTCACTCACAGGGCCCCTCTCTCTCTTTCTCTCTGTCCTCCTCCTGTCCCTTTCCTTCTGTCTCTCACAGGGCCCCTTTCTCTCTGTCCTCCTCCTGTCCCTTTCCTTCTGTCTCTCACAGGGCCCCTCTTGTAACTGTCTTTCCCACATATGTGTGGTGAAGTCCCCAGCAGGCCATCATTGAAAATAAGAATGTGTTCTTAACTGACTTGCCTAGTTAAATAAAGGTTAAATAAATAAAAAATGTTTTTTTTAAATAATAAAAAAGACAGTTTGATTAGCCTAGTTTCCTCTTATTTATTTCAAGAAGTTTGTAACTAGACTAATCGATAAGCAATACATCATTAAAACATAGTTACTGACTCATACGTACCATTTGAACGTCAAATACCACTTGATATATTCAGATCCAAATCCCCCAAGTCAGTTGAACCATAGAGCACAAGGCAGTAAATCAAATCAAATGTATTTCTATAGCTCTTCGTACATCAGCTGGTGTCTCAAAGTGCTGTACAGAAACCCAGCCTAAAACCCCAAACAGCAAGCAATGCAGGTGTAGAAGCACAGTAGCTAGGAAAAACTCCCTAAAAAGGCCAAAACCTAGGAAGAAACCTAGAGAGGAACCAGGCTATGAGGGGTGGCCAGTCCTCTTCTGGCTGCTCAGTTGGTAGAGCATGGCGGTGGAGATTATAACAGAACATGGCCAAGATGTTCAAATGTTCATAATAGACCAGCATGGTCAAATAATAATCACAGTAGTTGTCGAGGGTGCAGCAAGTCAGCACCTCAGGAGTAAATGTCATTTGGCTTTTCATAGCCGATCATGATGAGAGAAAGAGGGTACCTACCCAACGCTGTCCGCCCTACATCAACCCCAGTGCGTGAGTGGATGATGGGAAAGCCTTGGGGTCAGGGGGTC